>NC_028645.1:34571196-34606654 GCF_001406875.1 Solanum pennellii | reverse complement strand
TATATATATATATATATATATATATATGTATATGTATATATATATGTATGTATGTATGTATGTATGTATGTATGTATATATATTTATATATATATATGCTACTAATTTATGACACTAGTTAAAATAACTTGTAAGCATTTTCATACATTATGATAAGTATATTGGTGTGTGTCAAAAAGAAGAATATTATTGTATTAAATATGACTTGAAACTCTTGAATTAAAAAAATTGGCGTTAATATCTATTGAAACTAATAATAAATATTGTAAAACAATTAAAATTACATATTATATCTACTGTTTCAATGCGTCATTAGTTTATATGTTTTTAAGACATTCAGTGTGCATGTGTATAACATATAATATATTATATAATCATATTATACTTTATCATTTGAACATTATTTACCATTTATGATAGTTTCCATTATGTCGAATTTGTCAAATCTTGAATTTGTGGCACTTGACAATTCTGGAAAAAACTATTTGTCATGGGTACTTGATGCTGAAATTCACCTTACTGCTAAGGGTCTTGGTGATAGTATAATCGAAGGAAATACGATATCAAGTCAGGATAAAGCGAATGTTATGATTTTCCTTCGTCATCATCTTGATGAATGTCTGAAGGTTGAATACCTAACATTGAAAGATCCACTTGAATTGTGGATAGGTTTGAAAGGGAGGTATGAGCACCTCAAGGCAACGATATTGCCAAGGGCTCGTTATGAGTGGATGCACTTATGGTTTCAAGATTATAAACCGTAATTGAATATAACTCTGCTGTATTTAGAATAACTTCCCAATTAAATTATATGAGGAAACAATAAAAGATGAGGACATGTTAGAAAAGACACTAGCTACTTTCCATGCCTCTAATATGAAAGTACAATAACAATATCGTGAAAAAGATTTTCAAAAAGAACTCTTAACCGATATCATGCCTTCTGGTGGCTGAGCAACATAATGATCTATTAATGAAAAATCATGAAGCCGGTCCAGCTGAAAGTGCTCCATTACTGGAGGCATACGCGATTGATGCACACGGTCAATCTGAAATAAGACAAAATAATAGGGCCAATGACAATGTGCGCGAGCGTGGAAAAGGCAAAAGACGATATAACAATCATCGAGGTGGTGGTCATAACAAAAGGGAGAACAATATAGATTCTCAAAATAATCCTTCAAAACGAAAGGGCGATCACTGTCATCGTTGTGGCCTTAAAGGTCATTGGAAAAATGAATGTCGGGCACCTGAGCATTTTGTCAGGCTGTATCAGAATTCTTTTAAAAGGAAAGGAAATAAAGGCGGTGCCTCCTCTTCTAATGCCCGGAGTCACATTTGACTCTCAAAGATAATGTTCAGGCGAATCTTCTCAAAAATATAATGAGAACGTTAAGGTAAACTTAGCATTGAAGATGATGCTTTTGATGGGCTCAATGATATTACTCATCTGGAAGCTGAGGACTTCTTTGAGGAACACAACTGAGATTGATAATTGAGCTAGGAAACTAATAATATTTCTATGTATTTTCAATGTCTTAATTAGAGTTTATGTACTTAATATTTCTTTTGTTAAATTTAGTATTTCTTATTATGTACTTTTATTCTTATGAAGATAAATAAAATTTTCCAGTCTTCAGTTGGATCCAAGATGAGTAGTGGATATATGTGTCTTCTGGACAGTGCCGCAACTCATACTATACTAAGAGAAAAGAAATATTTCTCTCTTTTGATAATAAAAAAGACATATATTAATTTAATATCCGATAGTATAAAATTGATTAAGGTCTCTGGAAGAGCGACCTTATTACTACCTGGAGGAACATTATTGATAATTGATAATGCATTGTATTGTAGTAAGTCTCACAGAAACTTGTTAAGTTCAAGGTTACTCGCCAAAATGGCTATCATGTTGAGACTGCAAATGAAGAAAAGGTGAAATACCTTTATATTACTACAATAAATGCGGATAAGAAAATTGTGCATGAAAAATTGCCAGCACTTTCTTCTAGGTTGTACCATATAAATATTGGTACCGTTGAATCACATGTCGTAGTATGCAAAAGGTTTACTAATTCTAATGATTTTATCATTTGGCATGACCTGTTGGGCCATCCCGATTATAATATGATGCACAAAGTAATTGAGAATTCACATGGGCATACTTTGAAGAACCAAAATGTTCTTCAATGAAGGAATTCTCTTGTGTTGCTTGTTCACAAGGAAAGTTGGTTATCAAATCATCAGTGGCTAAGGTTGGGGCAGAACCCATGCATTTCAGGAATAAATACAGGGTGATATATGTGGACCTATTTACCCTGTATGTGGACCATTTAAATATTATATGGTCTTGATGGATGCATCTACAATATTTTCTCATGTGGGCTTATTATCAACTCACAATATGAATTTTCCGAGGTTGTTGGCTCAAATAATAAGGTTAAAAGCACAATTTCCAGATTATGCAATAAAAATAATTCATCTTGATAATGCTGGTGAGTTTACATCTCAGGCATTTAATAATTATTGTTTGTTGACTGGAATAACAGTTGAACACCTGTTGCACATGTTCATACTCAAAATATTTTAGCAGAGTGATTGATTAAACGTCTTCAATTGATAGCTAGACCATTGTTGATGAGGACAAAGTTGTCTATTACAGTTTGGAGGTATGCTATTTTACATGCAGCGGAACTTGTGCGCATAAGACCAGCCAGTTATCATGATATCTCCCCATTACGATTGATTTTTGGTCAGGAGCCAAACATTTCCCATATTAGAATCTTTGATTGGGAGGTATATGTTCCAATTGCTCCACCACAACGCACAAAGATGGTCCCCAAAAAAGGTTAGGGGACATATGTTAAGTATGAATCTCGTTCTATTATAAAATATTTGGAACCTAGAACTGGAGATTTATTTACGACAAGATTTTCTGATTTTCATTTTGATGAATCAATATATCCAACATTTGTGGAGTCCATCCCACATTTATGGTCAACTCTTGCTACTCAATTGCTACAAGTAATTGTTAAAAGGAATAGTAATTAGAGTTCAAATTAAAAGATTTGGTAGTTGGAAAAATAGTAAGATTTGGAACCCTTTTTGTCTTTGATATATTTACTTAATGTCGTTAGTGACATAGGAATGATTTTCTCCTTCTATAAATAGATCATTCTTGCTCATTTGTATAACACACCAAGTTATAGAGAAAAACCATTTTGATAGCACAGTGAGGTATTCCATAGACTATACAAGAAAAGTAATCTTTGAAGAAAAATAGAGTGGGGGCGATATTTTAGTAATGTGGAAATCAAAAGAGTTGTTCCTTTTGAGTGTGTAGTATTCACTTTTAGTATTGTATTCGTGACTACATATTGTAAAATTTCTTACTATAATGATATCAGTTGCTCCTCTTGGCCCATGCTTTTTTCTCTTATTTTGAAGGGTTTTCACGTAAAATTCTTGGTGTCATTATTTTTCCATTTATTTAAATTACATTTACCATTTTTATTTTATACTTGTCCGCATTTTCCCAACAAACTGGTATCAGAGCAAAAGTTTTATCTGAGTATGCTCTGTGGTTGCAGCACAGTCTAAACTTCTACATTAGTAAAGATTTACTTTGATTTGTGATAACAATATTTTTTGGAGAAATCCGATGGAAGATAACACAAGTGAAATGGTTACTTTGAATTGTGTTAATTATGTCATTTGAAAGGGAAAAATGGAAGTCTATTTTATGTCAAGCATTTTTACAAATGAGTACTTACCACTGTAAAGCCTGATAATAAAACAGATGAAGAATGGAATCTGTTGCACAAATAGGTTTGTGGATTCATTAGGCAATGGGTCGACGATAATGTGTTGAACCATATTTCTGGGTAGACACATGCTCGAACCCTATGTGAGCATCTTGAATGTTTGTATGCTCGGAAGACTGACAATAATAAAATGTTCTTAATAAAACATATGTTGAGTGTGAAGTATCATGATGGTTCTTCGATGACAATCCATCTGAATAATTTTCAGGGTATCATGAGTAAGTTATCTTCTACGGGCATCAAATTTGATGAAGAAATTAAAGGCTTATGTAACACCCCGTATCCAAAATAGAACAAAAATCAGCTTTTCAGAAATCTGCAGGTGCAATCGACGATCACTATCGATGGACCATAGTCTGATCTACGGTCCGCACTGCACATCCATCATTGTGACTGAAACTCTCCTATGATGCAGCCCAGAAAAATTGACTAAGTGTCGATCCACGAAAATACCTACGGTCCGTAAGTCAGACTATGGTCCGTAGTGTGTGTCCGTCGATTAAAAACCCGTAACTAGCCAAGTAGGTTGTAAGAACCCTATGTGGGCAATCAGTTTAGTGATCACGCCAGCATGCCTTTATGCCTCTGGCAGGATATATTGGGTCCTCTTGATGGGGCGTATACATCAGAATCCACATTTATCTTATGTGGTTTAATTGTCTGTTATTAGTAGCTCCCACAGTTCAGTCTATTGCATTGACCATATTTACAAATCAGTTATCATTCAGTCTCAGCATGTTATAAATTTGGTTATTGCATCCAGTTAGATTATTATATTTACTCTTGTGCTTGTTCATTTATGTTTTATTTCAGCTTTACTCTATCCTACATGCTCAGTACCTTCAATTACTGATGCATATGTGTGCTACATCTTCTCGTGATGTAGGTTCAGGTTCTCAGCATCTAGATCATGCTTAGATCGATTTCGAATCTCCAGTTCAGCAGATTCAGTGGTGAATCCTCATTCTCTGAGGACAATAGTCATGAGTTTCTTTTTAGTATTTAGTCTTTTGGTTTCAGTTTTTCCTAGACTTAGCTGGGGCCTGTCCAAACATTTCTAGTCAGTTTAGAGTCTATTTCCAGACATAGTTAATTTCAGCTTAGAATTGAGTTAATAACTTCTTTGTATTAAACTCATCAGTATTTCATTTATCTCAGTTACAGAATATAGGTATTCCCCATCTTATCATTTCAAGTTATGATTTAGCTTCCGCATTCAGTTTATTATCATTAGTATGCTCATGATCATGCCAGGGGTTAGCTTGAGATCAATTGTGGTCCTAGGTCCCGTGTCCGCGTCTGGGGGGTAGCTTAGGGCGTGAAAAGACTTGGTATCAGACTATTAGGTTTAAGAATCCTAGGATGTATGAAAAGTCGCACTAAATAGAGTCCTTTTCATGAGTGTGAAGTGCACTACATCTAAAGAGAGGGAGGTTACAAAGTGTTTTAGTAATACTTCACTTTATTATTACTCTTATCGTGCGTAAGGTATGATCAAAATTTATTCTAACTCAATGTTCTACGTTTCATATCATGTCTCCTCATAGAGCTAACACCAGGAATGCATACGCAGCTCCTCCAGTATCAGATTAGGAAGTCTCCAATGTTGAATTCAAGAGTGCCATACAGATGTTGGCTCAGAGTATGACCAACCAGAGCAATCGGGTTCATGTTCCTGTGAATGCAAATGGTGGATCAGCAGCAACAAGGGTCCGTGACTTTGTTAGGATGAATCCGCTTAAGTTCTTAGGATCACAATCTAATGAGGATCCTCATAATTTCTTGGATGAGATCAAGAAGATTTTTGAGGTAATGCAAGTCAGTGGAAATGATAGGGTTGAGTTGGCACCATACCAGTTGAAGGATGTCTCTCATATCTAGTACACTCAGTGGAAGGAAAATAATGGTACAGATGCAGCTCCTATTACTTGGGATTACTTTAGTAAGACCTTTCTGGACAGGTTTTTACCAATAGAGTTGAGAGAAGCAAAGGCTCAGGAATTCATGAACTTAAGTGAGGGAAACATGACGGTCCAAGAGTATGGGCTCAAGTTTAACCAACTCTCCAGGTATGCTTCTCACATGGTTGCTGACTCCAGGGCTCAGATGAATAAGTTCTTGTATAGAGTGTCAGATTTGGTGAAATCTGAGTGCAGAAATGCTATGTTACTGGGATATATGAACATCTATAGACTTATGACTCATCTTCGGCAGGTTGAGGGTGATAATCTTAAGGAATAGGCTAAGGAGAATAAGAAGGCTAGGACTAGGAACTATGACTATTATCAGCAGAAATCGGGTGGTGAAATTGCTCGCAGAGTCAGCAAAAGTTTACAGCCCCAGACCCTTCGTCAACTAGTGTTCCATTCTCCAAGAACAGGTACGACCAGAAGGCTAGCGCACCAGGCTTTAAGTCCAAGAAGAGTGTTTCAGGCACCAAGACTTACCCCACTTGCCCTAAGTGTGGTAAGAACCATCCGGGCGAGTGACTCCCAGTAAAAGAAGGATGCTTTGACTGCGGTCAGTCTGGTCACAGGTTGAGGGATTGTCCTTCTATATAGAGACAATGAGGTGGTAATGGTAGAGCTCAGTCTACAAATTCATCAGCACCAGCAAGTCACCCGACTTAGCAGGGTAACTCATTTGGTACAGGTGGTGGTCAGCGCCAGAATAGGTTGTATGCTCATCAAGCTCGCAAGGATCAGGAAGGTTCTTCTGTTGTAGTCCCTGGTACGTTACGAGTCTTTGACCTTGATGTTTATGCATTGTTAGATCCAGGGGCTACTCTTTCGTTTGTAACTCCTTACATAGCAGTCCAATACAGTGTTAGTCTAGAAACTCTCTCAGAACCTTTCTAAGTCTCTACTCCAGTTGGTGAACCAACTATAGCTAGATGGGTATACAGAAATTTCTCTGTTACAGTCTCTCAGAAAGTCACCTTAACAGATCTTATGGAGTTAGAAATGGTAGACTTCGATGTCATTCCAGGCATGGACTGGTTACATTCCTATTATGCCTTAGTCGATTGTAGAACAAGGATAGTTCGTTTTTAGTTTCAAATTAACCAATCTTAGAGTGGAAAGGTAGTAGCTTAGCACCCATGGGTCGATTCATTTCTTACCTTAAGGACAGAAAGATGACCTCTAAGGATTATCTCTATCATCTAGTTTGGGTTGAGGATTCTAGTTCTAAAACCCTAACTCTTAAGTCCGTTCCAATAGTCTGTGAGTTTCCAGAAGATTTTCCCAGAGTCCCTTCCGAAAAGGGAAATCGACTTTGGAATTGATATCCTTCCAAATACCCAGTCTATTTTTATTCCTCCTCACAGAATGGCTCTAGCAGAGCTTAAGGAATTGAAAGATCATTTGAAAGACCTTCTAGATAAGGGCTTCATTAGATCTAGTATTTCACTATGGGGTGCACCGGTGTTGTACGTAAAGAAGAAAGATGGTTCTTTCAGAATGTGCATTGACTATAGACAGTTGAAGAAGGTCACAATCAAAATAAGTATCCCATCCCCAGGATTGATGACTTGTTTGACCAACTTCAAGGTGCTAGCCATTTCTCAAAAATATCATCAGCTTAGAGTCAGAGATAATGATATTCTGAAGACAGCCTTCATGACTTGGTATGATCATTATGAATTTGTAATTATGTCGTTTATACTAACAAATCCTACAACTTTCATGGATTTGATGAACAGAGTGTTCAAATAGTACTTGGACTTGTTCTATATCGTCTTTATTGATGATATCCTCATTTATTGTAGGACTGAGGAAGAACATGGAGTCATCTGAGAGTTGTTCTGAAGACTCTCAAGGATCGCCAGTTATTTTCTAAGAGTAGCAAATGTGAGTTTTGGTTGCAATTCGTTACTTTCCTTGGTCACATTATATCTAGCGAAGGGATCCGAATGGATTAACAGAAGATAGAAGCAGTGAAACAATGGCCCATACCTACCTCTGCTATAGATATCATAAGTTTCTTAGGTTAGTGGGTTATTATAAAAGGTTCGTGGAAGGATTCTCATCCATAGCCTCACCATTGACTAGGTTATCTTAGAAGATTGTCAAGTTTCAACTGTCAGATAATTGTGAGAAAAGCTTTGCAGATCTGAAAACTAGATTGACTAAAGCTCCTGTCTTGATTATACCAGAGGGTTCAGATGGTTATGTGATCTATTGTGATACATCCAAAGTTGGCGTAGGTTGTGTGTTGATGCAACGAGATAAGATTATAGCTTATGCTTCTAGACAGCTTAAGGTGCATGAGAAGAACTATCCAACTCATGACCTTGAGCTTTTAGCAGTGGTGTTTGAACTCAAGATCTGGAGACATTACTTGTATGGTGTTCATCTAGATGTGTTCACTGACCATAAGTGCCTTCAGTATGTCTTCACACAGAAAGAGTTGAATCTTTACCAGAGGAGATGGCTTAAGTTCCTTGAGGATTATGATATGAGTGTGCACTACCATCTTGGTAAGGCAAATGTAGTAGCAGATGCTCTTAGTAGATTATCTATGAGTAGTGTAGCCCATGTTGAGGAAGAAAGAAAGGATCTAGTGAAGGATATTCACAGGCTTGCTCGCTTAGGAGTTAGCCTTATAAACATATCATATTGTGGTGTAATAATTTAGAATTGGGAAAAATATTCTTTGGTGGTGGAGGTTAAGAAAAATCAAGACAGTGATCCAATCTTTCTTGAACTTAAGGGTGCATTCCACAATCAGAGCGTGGAGGTTTTCTCACAAGAGGGAGATGGTGTACTTTTCTACCAGGGTAGATTATGCGTGTTCATGATGTGGGAGAGTTGAGAAAGCATATCCCTTCAGAAGCCCATAACTCTAGACATTCTATTCATTCAGGTGCCACTAAGATGTACCGCGATATGCGGGAAATCTATTGGTGGAATGGCATGAGGAGGGATATAGCAGATTTTGTGAGTAAGTGCCCCAATTTCCAACAAGTCAAGGTAGAGCATCAGGAACTAGGGGGTATGACTCAAGATATTGACATTCCTACTTGGAAGTGGGAACTGATGAATATGGATTTCATCACAGGGTTACCTCGTACTCGCAGATAGCATGACTTTATTTGGGTGATAGTTGATAGGATGACTAAGTCTTCTCGCTTGGTAAAGACTACAGATTCGGTAAAGGATTAAGCGAAGATTTACATTAATGAAATTGTGAGGTTACATGGGGTTCCTTTGTCTATCATCTCAAATAGAGGTCCTCAGTTTACCTCTCACTTCTAGAAGTCATTTCAGAAGGGTCTTGGTACTCAAGTTAACCTTAGCACAACATTTCATCCGCAGACGGATGGACAGGCAGAGCGTACCATTCAGAACCTAGAGGATATGTTGAGAGCTTGTGTGATTGATCTCAAGGGTAGTTGGGATGATAACCTTCCTAATTGAGTTTGCCTACAACAATGACTACCATTCCAGAATTCTGATGGCCCCTTATGAGGGTTTGTATGGACGTAGATGTAGATCTTATGTTGGTTGGGTTAAAGTAGGTGAAACAGCTTTGATAGGGCCATATTCATATCTTTATGCTATGGACAAAGTGAAAATCATTAGACATAGACTTAAGACAGCCCAAAGTCGTCAAAAATCTTATGCAAATGTAAGGAGAAGGGAACTAGAATTCCAAGTTGATGATTGGGTTTTCTTGAAAGTGTACCTATGAAAGGGGTGATGAGATTTGGGAAGAAAGGAAAGCTCAGTCCTAGATATGTAGTCTCTTACAAGATATTGAAAACTATTGGCAAGGTGGCATATGAGTTAGAGTTGCCAGCAGAATTAGCAGCAGTGCATCCGATCTTCCACATCTCGCTCTTGAAGAAGTGTATGGGTGATCCATTCTCGGTAGTGCCATTAGAGAGTGTGGTGGTTAAAGATAGTCTTTCTAATGAGGATGTACCAGTTGAGATTCTTGACCGTCAGATTAGAAGGTTGAGAAACAAAGAACCCGCTTCAGTCAAGGTTTGTGGAGGAGTAAGTCCATAGAGGGAGCTACTTGGGAAGCAGAAGCAACTATGAAAGCCAAATATCTTCACCTCTTTCCTTCCGATTCAACTCCATCTTGAGGTAATAGTTCTTCTTCAATTTTTCAGTCATTCATGCGTGAATTCAGCCTTAGAATCATGTTCCCTCAGTTTGTACTTGCATTTTCAGCATATTTGCATGTTCTTGGAACTTAATCAAGTCAGAAACTCAGTCCTCAGTGTTTAGTAGTAGGGATTGCAGCTCTCTCCCTCTATTTCATCTAGTTTAGTTTTCATTCGAGGACAAATGTTCCCAACGGGGAGATAATGTAACACCCTGTATCCAAAACAGACCAAAAAATCAGCTTTTCAGAAATCTTTAGGTGCAATCAACGATCACTATCGACGGACCATAGTCTGATTTTTACGGCCCGCACTACACATCCATCATTTGTGACTGGAACTGTCCCATGACGCAGTCTAGAAAATTTGACTAAGTATCGATCCACGGACAGACCTACGGTCCATAAGTCAGACTATGGTTCGTAGTGTCTGTCCGTCGATCAATACCCCATTTACCCAGCCTCTTACATGAACCACGATTGACTAGTATGGTCCGTAGATGGACCTACAAACCATAGGGGAAAATTTACAGACAGTAAGGGGAAAATGCTATTGGGTCAACTTAAAATGATCATAACTCTTAGCACAAAACGAATCAGGTGTGCATGACCTATGAAGTTATAAATAATTGAATTAGCTTTCCATAGCCATTGAGTTTGCTAAAATCAGACCTTCGAGTAAAACGTTATTCCCATTTTAGTAAAGGCATATCGAACAAACCCAACCTACGGACCCAAACGACGGACCGTCTATTGAACGATGGCCCGTCAGTCCAGGTCGTCATTTGGTCTGACAACAATTAACTCAAGGGTCTTTTGGTTTTTTCCCACATCGTTTAAACCCTAAGATACATTGTTTTGACCCTAAATCGTTAGATTTCAGTCAGTTTAAGCCTAGAATCATAACTAAAACTTACGTAAGTCAAAATCATAAATCAAAACTTAGAAAATTAGAAGCAAGAAATGAGAAAAAAAGTCAAGAACCCTAGTTCAAGAACGCAACAACGTTCCATCAGTTCCAGCCTTGAAATTTAAATATTTCTCCGTGGGTTTCATCACAAGGTATGTGAAATTTCACTAGTGGGTTTCTTTCACCCATTGGGTCCCTAGTTTTCAGTCAGATTCTTCATTCCCATATCATGATTAGACCTAGGGTTTCTAGAACTTCAACAGAACTTCATGAATTTATTAGTTATATGTTTCAAATCAGATTATCATGTTATTACTCATATTATTGCATGGATTTCAGAACCGTAGCTATGTATTTCGTTCTTGCTAGGTCAGATATTTCAGTTACTTCAAATATACATGCCTCAGTTATAAATGCATAATTACCAGATTAATTGTTGCATTCTTAGTTTTCATGTTCAATTTTGAGCTATCAGGTATTTACAAAAAATCAATCATAATGTCTTAATCACTTTATTAATTGGGAGAAGCATAATACTGAGTTGGACTAAGGTTCAGCGTACCCAATTAGTCCCAGAACCACTAGCCAAGTAGGTTGTAAGTCCCCTATGTGGGTAATCAGTTTACTATCACGCCAACATGCCTTTATACCTCTGACAGGGTATATTGGGTCCTCTCGATGGGGCGTATACATCGAACTCCACATTTATCTCATGTGGTTTTATTATCAGTAATTAGTAGCTCCCATAATTCAGTTAGACTCTATTGCATTGACCATATTCAAAGATCAGTTATCATTTAGTCTCCGCATGTTATAAATTTGGTCATTACATCCAGTTAGCTCAGAATTCAATATATCATGTTCAGATTATTATATTTGCTCTTGTGCTTGTCCATTTCTGTTTTGTTTCAGCTTTACTCTATCCTACATGCTCAGTAACTTCAAATACTGACACATACATGTGCTACATCTTCTCATGATGTAGTTTCAGGTTCTCAACATCCGGATCACGCTTCGATCGATTCCCGATCTCCAATTCAGCAGATTCACTGGTGAGTCCTCATTCACTGAGGACAATAGTCATGAGTTTCTTTTTAGTATTTAGTCCTTTAGTTTCATTTTTTTCTAGACTTAGCTGGGGTCATTCCCAACATCTCTAGTCAGTTTAAAGTCTATTTTCAGACATAGTTAGTTTCAGCTTAGTATTGAGTTAATAACTTCTTTGTATTAAACTGATCAGTATTTCATTTATCTCAGTTATAGAATATGGGTATTCCCCATCTTATCATTTCAAATTATGATTTAGCTTTCACATTTAGTTTATTATCTTTAGTATGCTCATGATCATGCCAGCAGGGTTAGCTTGGGATCACTTGTGGTCCTAGGTCCCGTGTCCGCGTCTCGGGGGTAGCTTGGGGCGTGACAACATGCTTCTACTTGGTTCCCTACCAGACTCTTGGGAATCATTTAGAACTTCATTGTCAGTTTTTTCTCCGGATGGTGTGGTGTCTATAGATTCCACCAAGAGTAGTGTTTTGAATGAAGAGATGAGAAGAAAAACTCAAGGTCATTCTTCGTCGGATGTCCTGATAACTGGCCCTGGGGGAGAAACAAAACTCGTGGTTCTCAATATAGTGAACAAAATAGGAGAAAAACCAGAGGCAGACTTAAGGATATTGAGTGCTATTATTGTGGTATGAAAAGGCACACAAAAAAGTTCTGCAGGAAGTTGAAGAGGGAAAATAAAAACAAATAGGAAACTAAAGAAGATGGCAATGAAAATTTCCTATCCACTGTTACCACCAAAGATTTTTTTTCTGTCCTTGATACAGATATGATAAATATTGCTTGTGATGAGTCAAGCTGGGTTGTAGACACTAGTGCCGTATCTTATGTGGCATAAACGAAGGATTTTTTTTCTCTTCCTGTACTCTTGGTGATTTTGGAGCCTTGAGTATGTTGGTATTGGTACAATTTGTTTGGAAACTAGTGTTGGAACTAAACAAGTTTTGAACAATGTGAAACATACTCCTGATGTTTATCTACACAAAATTTTTAATGATGTTTTAGATGATGAAGGATATGTTAGTACCAACGGTGATGGAAAATGGAATCTCATTAATAGTTTCTTGGTTGTGGCTCGTGGTTACAAATGTCATGGTCTATACTATGCTACGACCTCTACTTGTTTTGATATGGTGAATGCGGTTGAGTGCGATAACTCTTCAACTTTATGGCATAAGAGACTTAGCCACATCAGCGAGAAAGGACTTAATGTTCTAGCCAAGAAGAAATATTTGTCAAATTTCAAAAGTGCTAAATTAGAAAAGTGCAAGCAGTGCTTGGCTGGTAAACAAAACAGAGTTTCCTTTAAGTCATGTCCTCCTTCGAGAAAGACAGAGTTGCTTGAGTTGGTGCACTCTGATTTATGTGGTCCAATGAAGACAAAGACATTGGGTGGTGTACTCTACTTTTTCTCTTTCACTGATGATTGCTCAAGAAAACTTTGGGTCTATGTCTTGAAGACAAAATACCAAGTGTTAGGTGTTTTCAAGCAATTTCAGGATTCAGTTGAAAGAGAAACTGGAAATAAACTGAAATGTATTGTTACTGATAATAATGATGAATATTGTGGACCATTTGACGAATACTGCAAACATCAAGGTATTAGACACCAGAAGACTTCTCCCAAGACTCCTCAGCTTAATGGTTTGACTGAGAGGATGAGTGGGACCTTTATGGAAAGAGTTAGATGTTTGCTTTCTGAAGCATAGTTGTCGAACTCATTTTGGGGGAGGCTTTATTGACCACTGCACATGTTATTATTCTATCTCCTGCTGTTGCTTTGCAAAGTGATGTACCAAATAGTGTTTGATATGGAAAGGATGTTTACTATGACCATTTGAGAGTATTTGGTTGCAAAACTTTTGTACATGTGTCAAAAGATTAGAGGTCAAAGTTAGATGCCAAGACAAGGCAGTGCATCTTCATTGGATATGACCTTGATGAATTTGATTACAGGCTATATGATCCAATTGAAAAGAAACTTGTGAGAATCCATGATAATATTTTCATGGAGAATAAAACAATTGATGATATTGATAAAATGGAGAAGGTAGAATCTTCAAGTTTGATGGTATAGTTCATCATGATAAAGTTCCTTACACAATTGCGCATGATGTTGTTGGGCTTGATGATCATGGTGACGCCCATAATCATGTATCGGATCAAAATGTTGATGTTGATAATAACAATGATATTGTTATTGATGATCTTGTTGCTCATGAAATGGTGGACGAATCAAATATCCCGCTTCGGAGGTCCACAAGACAGCGATTTGCTTCATCCTATTATTCACGCAATGATTATGTGTAACTCATGATGGGGGAGAACCTGAATGTTATGAGGGGGCCATGTAAGATGAGCACAAGGATCAATGGATCAAATCCTACCAAGATGAGATTAAGTCTCTGCATGAGAACCACACTTATGAGTTGGTAAAATTGCCTGAGGGCATGAGAGCTTTGAAGAACAAGTGGGTGTTCAAAGTTAAAGTTGAAGAACACAACTTGAAGCCCAGGTACAAAGCTAGATTGGTTGTTAAGGGATTTGGTCAAAGTAAGGGTATTGACTTTGACAAAACATTTTCTCCTATTGTGAAAATGTCCTCGATTCGCACAGTTCTAGGTTTGGCTGCTAGTCAAAATTTAGAGATTGAACAGATGGATGTGAAGACAACTTTCCTTCACGGTGACCTCAAAGAAGAGATTTATTTGGAACAACTTGAGGGCTTAAAAGTAGAAGGTTAATAAAATTTTATGTGCAAACTCAAAAAGAGTTTATATGGTCTAAAAGAAACTCGTAGACAGTGGTACAAGAAGTTTGAATCTGTTATGGGGGAGCAAGGTTATAAGAAGACTTCATCAGATCATTGTGTATTTGTACAAAAATTTTCTAACCATGATTTTATCATCCTTTTGTTGTATGTGGATGATATGTTAATTGTGGGCAAGAATACCTCCAATATTTACGAGCTGAAGAAAGAGTTGTGTAAGTCATTTTCTGTGAAATTCTTGGGTCATGCCAAGCAAAATTTTGGTATGAGAATTACTTGTCGCAGAGATGAAATGAAGATTTATTTGTCCTAGAAGAAGTACGTCTAACATGTACTAGAGCACTTCAATATGAAGAATGCTAAGCCTATTAGTACACCTCTTGCTAGTCATATGAAGTTGAGCAAGAAGATGTGTCCTATAGCTAGAGAGGAAAAAGAGAACATCATCGGAAGTCTAATGTATGAAATGGTATGCATTAGACCTGATATTACTCAAGCACTTGGTGTTGTCAGCAGATTTCTCAAAAATTTGGTAAAAGAGCACTGGGAAGCTGTGAAGTGGATATTCAGGTATCTTAGCTCAAATGAATGCTTGTGTTTTGGAGCATCAAATAGAATCTTGAAAGGCTATACAGATGCTAATATGAAAAGTGACCTTGATAACAGATAAACAACTACTGGATATTTGTTTTATTTTTTCAGGCGGAGCTATATCATGACAGTCGAAGTTGAAGAAGTGTGTCGCGCTATCTACAACTGAAGTTGAGTATATTGCGACTACTGAAGCAGGCAGGAGATGATATGGCTCAAGCGATTTCTTCAAGAGCTTGGTTTGAATAAGATGGAGTATATTGTCTATTGTGACAGCTAGAGTGCAATAGACTTGAGTAAGAACTCCATGTACCATGCAAGAACAAAACACATTGACGTCAGATATCATTGGATTCGTGAGGAAGCGGAGAGTAAATCATTTCACGTCAAACAGATCCACACAAGTTAAAATCCTGCAAATATGCTGACCAAGACTATACCAAAAGAAAAGTTTGAGTTATGCAATGAACTTGTAGGCTTGAGTTCTCTCTAAAGAAGATGAAGATACCTCCTTCCAGTGAATGAGACTGGAGGGGGAGATTTGTGGAGTCAATCCAATATTTTCGGTCAACTCTTGCTATTTAATTTCTACAAGTACTTGTTAAAAATGAATAGGAATTAGAGTTGAAAATAAAAGATTTTGTGGTTGATATACCGCGGTTTCACGGTATTTTTAATACTTTTTCCTTAAGTTTAGTGCGTCCAAAAGCCTTTTTGTACTAATTTTTATGTAAGTTTCTCTTTATTTGCAGGAAATCTGTCTAAAAGATGAATGCGGAGGTTTTTGAGCAAGAAATACAGAAAAGTACCACCTACGGAGCTTGTGACAGTTGGTCGTGCCCGTGACGGTCCGTAGGTGGCATCGTAGTGCAGCTGCTGAAGGAAGATTGTAAAGTTTGACCAAGTGTGGGGTTACGGAGTGCGTTACGGACCGCTGTAGCCATGACGGTCCGTCCTGCTGGTTCGTCATGAAGATCAGAGAAGTAGTCCCAGTACCAGATTTTCAAGAGTTCAAGTGCTATGGAACGGAGACCCCCGACGGATCGTTGTGCCTGTGACGATCCGTCATACCTGCCGTCGAGGGTGATGAAGAGAGCAGCAGAAGAAATTGCACAAGTATGGGACGACGGAGTCTATGACGGCCCGTCGTGACCACGACGATCCGTCGCGAGGTCCGTCGACCCAGCCGCGCTTTAACAGATTTCCAGCAAATAGAGTCCTTATTTAATTAGGTTTTTATTTTTTTATAAATAGTTCGAGAAAATCATTTTTGGGGTTAGACTCTTGATTATTTTTAGACTCTTTGTTAGACTCTTGGTTATTTGAGTTTCTTTTGTGGATTGGACTTGGTGATTGTTGTTACACTTTTGGAGAATCTTTATTCTTCAATTAATTTCAGTAATTGATTGTTGGTGATTTTTGTTGATTAATCAAGTAAACTTCTGGATTTTATTCTTTCTCATTGAAGTAAGTGCATGAATTCTTATATTACATATTTGAATATTGTGATTATGACTATGGGTAACTAAACTCCATAACTAGGGTTGTGAGAACCATAGGTGAATAATGAGGTAAACCTAACTAAAATAACAATTCTAGAATAGTTTCTTGCATGTATTGATAGTTCTTTCGCTTAGAAGTCTTTTTAACGGACGACCAACGTTAGAACTCGCCTTAATGCTACTTGCCGGACCAAGGAGGTAGATAATAGGAAAAGAATTATCAACATAGATTTAGTGTATACTATGTAATAGGCTAGTATTGATTGGTACGAGGTAATAACTTAGTCAAATATCGAATACGATGCTTAATATGAGGTAAAGGTAAGGGTTAGTATAGCAACACACGTAGCCGGACCAAGGTGCGGAGTGAAATTTTCTAGATGCCGGACCAAGGATTTAGAAATACATAACTTATCACTTTGCATGCAAGATACTAGGAAAGAATTGTTATAGTTAGAATTATCAAGTTATGAACCTGTGGGGAACACATAAACCCTAGTTACTTTTATTAATTGATTAAACTCCAACATTTGAAGCTGTTAGTTGTCTCCTTTAATTTCGCTAGTTATTTTCATTTATTTAGAAATAGAAAACCCCCCTTTTATCATTTTTGTTTTCTAAGGAAATAATTGATTGAACAATAGTAATAATAGATTGAAGTTAAGTCTAAACTATTTTCCTTGTGGGAACGATCCCAACCTCATTAGTTGGGTTATTTACTTGACACGACCGCTTTACTTCTTATTTGAGAAGTAAGTTTGAGCGTATCAAATTTTGGCGCCGTTGCGGGGGAAAGTAGCTTTTAGATTAACTTAAACTTATTATTATAGTTTAGTCAATATTTTCTTGATTTTACGTTGTTTTATTGTTTTTGATTCTTGCAGAACCATCCTCCTTGTATGCCAAATACACGGAGAGAAAGAGAACCCTTGTTTCCCTACGATCACGAATTAGAGCGTACACTACGCAACATGAATCGAAACTTGGGAATTAACGATGATGATCCAAACCAGAACATCCCAGATCCGGTTGATGGTTCATGGTCAGTTGCTACCCGATGCTTCGAGTGAAAACAAACAGAGGGGACACAATCCCGCTCCACGGCCCCAAGAATACTACAGAGGCTATGACAATATAGCAGACTCCAATGGGCCACTTGTCTTGCCCCCTTTACCACCAGGCCACACCTTTGTAGTAACTAGTAGCCTGATGCAAATGCTCATTGCCAGAGGTTTGTTTTCAGGGCTACCTTCTGAGGATCCACATACCCATATAGCTAAGGTAAGGGAAGTGTGTAAAAGCTGTGTAGGGAGGCCTGACTTGGACTTCGATGTAATAGGGCTAAGAGTGTTTCCTCTCTCACTGACGGGAGAGGCTGCTATTTGGTTCACTGAGCTCCCGTATAACTCAATTTTCACTTGGAACCAACTAAGGGACGTTTTCTTAGCACGCTACTACCCGGTCTCCAAGAAACTAAACCACAAAGACAGAGTGAACAACTTTGTGGCACTACCAGGAGAGTCAGTTAGTAGTTCTTGGGATAGATTCACCTTGTTTTTGAGAAGCGTCCCCAATCACCGCATAGATGATGAGTCACTGAAGGAATACTTCTATTGGGGAAAGGATGATAATAATAAAGCGGTGTTGGACACTATAGCAGGTGGATCTTATGGGGAGTGTCCTTATGCTGAGATTGCTGAAAAGTTAGAGAAATCCTCCCGGAACAATAAAGCTTAGAGTACTAGGAAGTCAGATACCGGGAGAAATATCTTTGCAGTGCAGTCCACTCACAACCCAGCCACAGATGAGATTCGTGAAAAAATGGCTCAGATGAGAACTGAGCTTGGGTTGGTATTAAAACATGTCACTGGGGTGCAGAAAAGATAAATGCAGCCAACTACTTGTCGAAACCACCGCCACCAAATGATGAGTGCTATTATGAGGAAGATTCCTATGCGGTAAATGAGCAGACGGGGGGTTTCCGACCGAGTGCCCAAGGCTCTAATCAGGAGAATTGGCGCCAAGGTCAAGGGAATCAAGGTAAGAACTATGGTAACTATAACCGTGAGGGTCATTATGTCCGAGATGGAAACTACAACCACGACAATAACTTCAACAAGGGTAACTATGGTAATAGAAATGATAGGAATGGGCCCTATGTTCCTTCTCAAAATCGTGAAGTTACTCCTAGGGATGGTGGAGGTAGTATGGAGCGAGTTGAGGATATGTTGCATAAAATGATGAGGAGGTTCGATGCTAGTAATGAGCACAATAAAGAGTTGAGGAATGATTTAGCGGGTATTGGGCAAAAAGTCAATACACATGTAATATCGATTAAGCAACTTGAGTTACAATTGACCCAATTATCTGCGACTGTGAACACACGGCAACCGGGCACTCTTCCTAGCAACACTGTCCAAAATCCGAAAAATGATGGACATTGTATGGCAATCACTACTCGTGGTGGTAAGCAAACCATTGACCCACCTATGCCGTCTAATGAGAAAAAGGTGACAAAAGATACTGATAAAGTGGTAGATGTTAATGGTGAAGTAGAAGACAACACTGTAAAAGATGCCGAAGTGCCTAAAAAGGTAACTCCCATGCCTAGGCCACCACCCCCATTTCCTCAAATATTAGTGAAAAAGACCGAGGATGGTAAATACCGGCGTTTTGTAACAATGTTGAAGCAACTTTCTATTAATGTCCCTTTGGTAGAAGCTTTAGAACAAATTCTCGGTTACGCCAAGTTTATGAAAGATCTGGTTACAAAGAAAGGTCGGTCACTTTTGAGGATGATGATAGAATGCAGCATTGTAGTGCTATTGCTACAAGATCCCTGGTACAAAAGAAAGAAGATCCGGGTGCGTTCACTATTCCTTGTACAATCGGGCTATTACATTTTGCGAAAGCATTATGTGATCTGGGGGCAAGCGTAAATCTCACGGCCCTCTCGATTTACAAGAAGTTGGGTTTGGGTGATCCAAATCCCACTGCGATGCGGCTACTGATGGCCGATCGAACAGTAAAAAGGCCTATAGGGATACTCCACGATGTGCTTGTAAAGGTGGAGTTGTTCATATTTCCGGCAGATTTTGTTATTCTTGATTGTGTAGTCGATTTTGAATTGCCCATTATTCTTGGGAGGCCATTCCTTGCTACGGGAAGAGACTTAGTAGATATGGAAAAGGGGCAGATAAAATTTCGGTTGAACAATGAGGAACAATGAGGCAGAGTGGTGAGCTCAAATCGGTATCTGCTATATCCTACAACATTGGTGAGACATCTTAGACACAAATAGAAGAACATCTAGGTGTAGAAGCATGAGCGGCAGTGATAATGAATTTTGATAGCGATTGCATTGAAGAGTATGAGTCATTGGTCGCGGCTCTTGATCGAGGTGATGTTCGGTTTAAACCGAAGACATATTGAGTTAGATATGAAGAATCGTGAGTCCCCACCCGCGAAACCATCTATAGAGGAGGCTCCAAAGTTAGAACTAAAAGCTCTCCCACCTCATCTCAGGTATGAATTCTTAGGAAATGGTGACATTTTGCCGGTAATCATTGCATCAGACCTGAATGAACAACAAGTTGAGAGTTTGGTGAAAGTGCTAAAAAGGTTCAAAAGAGTTATTGGGTGGACTATTGCGAACATTATTGGGATCCCTCCTGGTATTTGCTCTCATAAAATCCAACTCATGCCTGATAATAAGCGAAGTATTGAGCACCAGAGATGCTTAAATCCACCTATGCAAGAGGTCGTGAAGAAGGAAATCATTAAGTGGTTGGATGCCGGAGTAATCTATCCGATCGCCGATAGTAGTTAGGTATGCCCTGTTCATTGTGTACCTAAGAAAGGGGGAATGACTGTGGTCCCCACTGAAAAAAATGAACTTGTTCCAATGAGACCGATTATTGGATGGAGGGTGTGTATGGATTACCGCAAATTAAATGCATCGACTGAAAAAGACCACTTTCCTATGCCCTTCATGGATCAGATGTTGGATAGAGTTGTCGGAAAAGGGTGGTATTGTTTTCTTGATGGATATTTGGGGTATAATCAGATTTCTATTGCACCATAGATCAAGAGAAAACCACTTTTACATGTCCATATGGGACCTTTGCATTCAAAAGAATGCCGTTTGGGTTGTGCAATGCACCCGCCACATTTCAGAGATGTATGATGTCGATATTTTCCGACATGGTGGAAGATACTATAGAAGTTTTTATGGATGATTTTTCTGTGGTTGGTGATTCATTCGAGCGGTGTTTGAACAATTTATCTGAGGTCCTTAAGAGATGTGAAGACTGTAATTTAGTACTAAATTGGGAAAAATGCCATTTCATGGTGAAAGAAGGTATTGTTTTGGGTCATCGCATTTCAGAAAAGGGCATAGAGGTTGATTGAGCTAAAGTCGAGGTAATAGAGAGACTTCCCCCACCTATCTCTATGAAAGGTGTGAGAAGCTTTCTTCGGCATGCAGGTTTTTACCGGAGATTCATCAAAGACTTTTCAAAGATTGCACATCCATTGTGCAAACTGCTGAAGAAAGATTGTAAATTTTGTTTTGATGATCCTGTCTTAAAGCATTCGGCGAGCTAAAAGAAAAATTGGTGTCTGCACCTATCATTATTTCTCCGGATTGGAACAGTCCATTTGAGGTGATGTGCGATGCTAGTGGGGTTGCTCTTGGTGTAGTATTGGGACAAAGAAAGAACAAAATCCTTCACCCCATTTACTATGCTAGTAAAGCCCTAAATGAAGCTCAGAAGAACTACATAGTGACTGAGCAAGAACTCCTTGCAGTAGTCTTTGCTTTTGAAAAATTTCGCTCCTATTTGCTAGGTACTAGAGTTATAGTGCATACTGACCACTCAGCATTGAGATATTTGATGGCAAAGAAGGATGCGAAACCTAGGTTGATTCGTTGGGTATTACTGCTACAAGAATTTGACTTTGAAGTGATGGACAGAAAAGGAACTGAAAATCAAGTTGCTGATCACTTGTCCCGTCTAGAGGATGAAGCTATGAGAGAGTTAGGTGATAAGACTGATATTGATGATACTTTCCCCAATGAGCATGTATTGGCTGCTTCACAAGACTTGATTCCATGGTTCGCAGATTTTGCGAACTATCTGGCTAGTGATATTGTTCCATCGGACTTGTCCTTTCATCAAAGAAAAAAGTTCATGTGCGATGTGAAGAAGTTCTTTTGGGATGAACCATACTTATATAGGATTTGTGCCGACGGGCTTATTCGGCGTTGTGTGCCAGAATGTGAGATGTTGAGTATGTTAGAAGCATGCCATTCCTCACCCATTGGTGGACATCACAGCGGTATCCGAACCGCTCATAAGATATTACAATGTGGTTACTATTGGCCAACTCTTCATCAAGATGCTCATGAGTTTGCTAAAGCATGTGATCGATGCCAACGAGATGGCGGCATTTCAAGAAAGCAAGAGCTCCCTTTAAACCCCATTCTAGTGATTTAGTTATTTGATGTTTGGGGTATTGACTTTATGGGCCCTTTTGTGAGTTCCCATGGAATGAAGTACATTCTAGTAGCGGTTAATTATGTATCTAAATGGGTGGAAGCTATCGCCCTCGCAAACAATGAAGGGAAGAGTGTCACTGCGTTCTTAAAAAAGAATATATTCTCTCGTTTTGGCACCCCTAGGGCAATTATTAGTGATGGGGGATCCCACTTCTGCAACAGATTGTTCAAGGGGTTATTGGAGAAATATGGGGTTCGCCATAATGTGGCCACTCCTTACCACCCTCAAACTAGTCGGAAAGTTGAAGTGTCAAATCGGGAGATCAAACAAATATTGTCAAAAACAGTGAACGCTAGTAGAACGGATTGGTCAAGGAGACTTCATGATGCTCTTTGGGCCTACCAGACAGCGTATAAGACTCCCATAGGTATGTCCCCATACCAACTTATATATGGGAAAGCTTGTCATCTTTCGGTTGAGTTAGAGCATAAAGCCATGTGGGCTATGAAGAAGTTGAAAATGGATTGGAGCGAAGCTGCAGAACAACGGTTAACTGGGTTGAATGAACTCGATGAATTTCGCCTGAAATCTTATGAAAGCTCAGCCCTCTACAAAGAAAAGATGAAGAAGTACCATGACAAAAAAATTGAAAAACGGGAGTTTATGGTTGGGGATTTGGTGCTTTTATTTAATTCTAGGTTGCGCTTGTTTCCGAGCAAGCTCAAGTCCAAATGGACTGGTCCTTACTTGGTTACCCAACTATTCCCTCATGGAGCAGTTGAATTGGAAACTAAGGAGGGTGTGTGGTTCAAGGTGAATGGACAACGCATAAAAATCTATTTCGGGCATGTTTAATCGGTGAATGAAGTGATCAAGGCATACCATCTTGATGAAGTCTGAGTAATCCAGTGTCCTCAGTCGTGCCGCGACGTTAAATCAGGCGCTTGTTGGGAGGCAACCCAATACTTATAGTTTTTCTTTCTAGTAATGGTAGCATTTTCTACTAATGGGTTTTAAATTTTCAGGCACATCACCAGGTAATTCTGCAGAAAATCACTCTGCAGCAGTCACTGACGGATACATCGACGGACCACCATGCATGCGACGGACCGTCGCATGAATCCGTCGTGCCAGGTACGTCTTTCTGTTATTTTCAAAACTAGGGCACACTCAACGGAACCAATGACGGACCGTCTCAGCTGCGACGGACCATCGTCGAGGACTCATCGTGTCATTAATGAAGCATACCCGACCCAACCCGGCTGTTGTTTTTTAAAAATTCTTCACATTTAAAACCCCACCCCCTTCATTTCACCCCATTCCTTCCCTCTTTCTCCCATTTCCCTCCCTTTTCAACTTCCAAGTTCATAACCCCCCTCTCTTACAACCGATCATTTTCCCAAATTCCCCAATTCCTAAAATTCACTATCTACTAGTCGGAGTCTGCCGCTGTGGTTCTCTACTTGATCACGAAGTACCTTCCTCGCTTGTTTTTCTCATAGTCTCAGGTATGTGTCTCTGATTTCTACCCATTTACTTTGCATTTTTGTTTATCAATTAGTACTAGCCTAGTTCTTATTGATGGGTTCATTCTTTAATACTAATTCTGTCTGACCGAGGTTGAGAATCCTCAAAATTGCCGTGTTAAAACTCTAGAAATAGGTGATTTAGCATTGCTAGTTTACTAGGTATTTGGGTTAGACAAATGTAGGCTAAAACACTAACAATTCCATTTGGGTCATAGGGGATGAATGGAGCATCCCCAGTTCTGTCACTGAATGACAGAACGAGACCCCGATGACGGACCGTCGTACCCACGACGGACCTTCATTGGGTCCGTCCCAACATCCCTAACACCCCACTGTCAAATTTTCTCCAAGTGTCCACCAACGGACACATGCAACGGACCGTCGTTCCCACGACGGTCCGTCCTGCACAACCGTTCTGGTTGTCAGAGACCCTATTCCTAAGGGTCTCTCACTTTTTCTAAGTGTTCTCTAACGGACACATGCGACGGACTGTCATTCCCACGACGGTCCGTCCTACACATAAGTGTCCTCCGACGGACATCTACGACGGACCGTCATACCCCCGACGGTATAACTGTTATGACGGTCAGAGACCCCTCTCCTAAGGGTCTCCATCCTATTTCCAAGTGTCCTCTTACGGACAACTATGACAGACCGTCATACCCTCGACGGTCCGTCCTGCATAACCGTTATGATGGTCAGAGACCCCTCTCCTAAGGGTCTCCATATTTTTTTTAAGTGTCCTCTGACGGACACCTAGGACAGACCGTCATACCTGTGACGGTCCGTCCTGCACATACCGTCATACTTGTCAGAGACTTTCTTTCAGGGTTCTCCACATAAACATAGTTTAAGTAAGACATGACGGACCCCATGACGGTCCATCGTACTCACGACGAGCCGTCACCTGGTCCGTCGTGTTTCACTGTTACTGTAGAAATGTCATTACATCTTAACTCTTTATTTATTTTGTGTGGTTTTTCTTGTCTTGTTTGCTCCTTCTAGTACTAATATTGATTCTTTACAGGTACTATCTATTATGGCACCAAAATATGATCGCGTCTACGCACGCGGGCGATCGAAGTCTGTCGCCCCGTCTGCCCGCCTGGTCATTAGCTCTGATGATGAGCCTAACCCCGAGTACGTGCCCCCAGGAACTTCCACCCCATCCCGAGCTGCACGTGCTGCCAGAGCTACACCCAAAAAGGTGGCGTCCAGCGTAGTCACTGCCTCCCAGTCTAATGAGGAGCGCACACTGACCAACACACCGTCTGGGTCAGCTACTAATGAAGAAGGAGCGTCTGGCTCCTTAGGAGTTTCGTGGTCGGAGGAATCCTCCGGATCTGCTGAGGTCCCTGCACCTGCCACCGCTGCACAGTCTGCCTAATCTGGTGAGGACACTAAAACACTTTCAATGGTAATGAATCAATACTAGCAGCCCACAACCATACCACATCATACATTCAATAATATATTCATATACAAATCTAGGAGGATCATGAACTCTGCATATAAGAGACTCAAAACACAACAAGAAGGTAGGAACAACATCTACAAACTCATCACGCATAAGACTTCACATTTCTCATTTCACATTTGAAGGAACTTCCTTCTCCACATTATATCATGCTCATTTAAACATCCCTTAGAACATCATGCAATTTTTAATCAAAGCACAATCATGCAACATTTTCAATAAGGCACATTTAAAGCAATTTTCCCCATAAAGGCTCAAAATACAACTTCTCAGTAACACATTAGGCAAGTTCAACAAGTAAGGTCATGCATCATTTTTTTGATAACTTATTAAAGATGCATATCAACATAAGGAACATAACTTCCCTTTTTGAAAATTCATTTTCTTAATTAACAAGAATTCAACTAAGACATGCATATTATAAGGAGAATATTTGGAAACTCATTTTTCATAAAAGACTCCAGAACATGAACCAAGCTACTTAGAACTCTCAATTTTAGGCTCGAATAGGCACATAAGGAAAACATAAGGATATATCGCCCCCAAAAACCTTACTATTCACCTTACTCTCCCAACTCTTCAATTCACTAAACCTCCTAAAACAACAAGAACAATCAAGCCTAACTCATGAACATCAAAGACACTCAAAAGCCTTACCATCTACCCATAATGTCCCCTATTTAGGAGAAAGCTCATGGTAACTCTTTCAAACTCCACTCCTTCCCATTCTAAGATCGGAGAAAGACAACATTAAACCTTATAGTTATCACACATATACATTTCTAACACCACATTTCATCATGTCTTTCAATATACCTTAAAACTCAACAACCTGAGTCGGGTTCTACCAACAATAAACCCAATCATGAGGCAACTCATTCAACCTAAAGTCAACATCACCATCTTGCACCTCACATCTATCAATTCACAAAGCCATGGTTGGCATCACCGCCAAGATTTTCTCTCCCTCAACCCTTGCAACAACACCTCTCAAGGGAGGTCACACTCTAAGGACCATACCATAAGTAACAATGGAAAGACATTATAGAGATAAACTCTATCGCACGACTTGAAGAATGAAGAAGTGAAAATTTCTTAGCACCCAATAGCCTTCTATTCATAATGGACGCTCTTAATATTATGAACAAGACTCTATTAGATGTGGTTTGGATACAACCTATGACCGTCCTATAGCCTTATGCTCTGATACCAAGTTTGTCATGAACTGAGAGCACCCCTAGTTGTAGCTGACATATTCGACCTCTTAGAGGTTTCATAAAAGACACATGGATCATTCATTGCATACGATACTAAAAATAAAAAAGAAGTCAAATTTTCACATATGAAGAACACTTTTATTAATAGGCAAGCGGAAGACTTATAAATTTATACGTTTATGTGTCATAAAACCATCTAATAACTTTTTGAGTACACCATTTGGAAATAAGACCATACACAACTTAAAATAAATAGTAAAAACATAAAGGAAACATAATGGATATTGTCATCAATTCTATTAGGACTCACCAAGTCTTCATATTCATAACCTTAGAAACCTATCCATTATCCATAGAATACCAAATTTCCAATCCCTACAGTTTAGTCAAAAGGGGAAGAAGTGGGGTTAGTACAATTAAGCACTAAGTATAGAAGTCATGCAAAAACATGCAAAAAAGTGGACATTTATTGGAGAAACATGTTTTCATGCCATTTGATATAAAAGCCATGACATTCATTATAACAAACATACTAGTCATTAACCACCTTAGAACATACATCACATGTAAACCTGTTATAACCCTCAAAATGAAATAGGATGAAGTAGATCCTCACGTGAGTTCTAGGAGCTAATAACTTTTTCATAAGTTTAGAAACAACTCTTAACAGTTGGTTTAAAGAGTTTCAAGGTCCAACGTCAAGGGACGATCAAGACGTTTGGAAACTAGCCTTTTGTGTGCTAGTGTAATCTAGTATGTTTGTCTTGCTTTGAAGTGTCGTTTGGAATCGAAATTATGGGAGGTGAACATAGTATCTAGATGGTAATGTTTAGGATCAAAACGATCGAGTACAACTCCCCAAACACCACCCTAGGGTTACTTGAGAAGGACCCAAACATTGGCCAAAGTTTGTCAAGACAACCTTGACTAACGACCCCAATTGATGCCCCACCAACTAGTTGACGCTCCGTAGGAAGGGGGTGTGACTCCAAAATTAGTCATCGGAGCTTAGAACCAAAATTTGTGGGTCTAATTCATCATTGGTGGATGAACGAGATGGGCTGTTAATCCATTGATGATCAGTCAATGGTGATCATCAAATTGACCTACAACATTGCCAAGTATCAACCACTTAAGGGGTGAATTGGTAAATTCACCCCATGTTCGAATTAAATGGTGGAAGGTTATTTTTTGTACTTTAGGGTTATTTAAGTTAGTTAAAACACTTAAACCTAGAATTAGAACTCATTCTTCAAAATTAAACCCTTTCATCCCAAAATATATTCTCTCAAAACTCCATTGGAGGTCAAGCTCAAGATAAAGCTAAGAGATGGGTTTTGAGCTGATTTCTTCTTCAATTTTCGTTGGTCATCAATATATAAGGTATGGTAACTCTTGATCCTTGGATAAATTTTCATTCAAGGAGTTCTATCAAAGATTTTACAAAGAGTTTCAATAATCAAATTTCCCAATTTCCAAATCTAAAGATGGGTTCATTGTCAAGTTATTTTCAAAGACATTGTAATTATGAATCAATGTTTCATCAAGGTTTTAAATATTATTTTCAATGAAATCCCTTTAAAAACCCATGATTTTCCTAAACTCTCAACTTAGCCTATAAAGTGTGTTTTTCGATCTTGATTGGATGTTAATTGAATTAAGCTTATATTGTGATGTATTATTGAATGCTATTGTTATCTCTAGTTTTTGATTATGAATTTTTCAAAATTTATCTATGTTGATGATGGATTGGAGAATTGGTAAGTTGACTTAACTTCTTGTCTATAGTACTGGCCAATATATTGTATGGTTTGACCTACTTATGGTGGAGGTGTTTACTTCTTCTCTATATATTCATGTTGTGATCATTCCATATATGGCCATAGATTCAAGGTGAAATTTTATTATGATGCATATGCTTATGAAGTTGTACCATGAAGGTTGTGTATGAAATCCTCAATGCTAGCATGATGTTTCAAGTGTGTTGATTATGAGGAGTATAACATGAATGATAATATTAGGGATAAAGTGTAGTGTACATGATTGATTATGTTAAGTACTATTGTGGAATTACCCCTACCTATATGACCCTGATATGAAGGTGTAATATTATACATGTTACGAGTTATCTATTCCAATGTTGAATGTGTTATTATCTCTTTAATGAAGTGTGGGTGTGTTGTCTAGTGTTCCTAAATGCTTTATATGTGAATTGTTCATGACTTGGCGATATTGTAATGTGTTTTGATCATTTGAAAGGAAGTTTCCTCAGTAATAATGTTGTTGCTATTATGTCATTATGAGGACCAAGATACACACACAACCCCCATGCATAACTATGAGTATGATATGTTTATGGTGTCAATTGAAAGGTTAATTCTCATATGCACCTTTATATCTTATTATTCTTAAAAACTATATGACTAGTAAAGCATGAACATGTGTCGTCTAAAGGTGTTTATGTGAAAGGTTTCTCATATATGTACACACACATGGATGTATGAATGAAGAAGTTTAATTATAATCTAGTGAAAGAGAGTCTCTTGAAAGGTTTCCTTAATTGTAGTCTAAACTAGACTATGTTATGAATGTTATGATTATGTGAAAGTACATTCTCACATGATGTTAGGTTTTGATAAGGACATTCTCAGCATATAACCTATTATCTATGTACATGTTATATGCGGGGTTATGCCCCTAAGGCCTATATCGTGACTTAATGTCTGAGAAAGACTTAAAAGGCTCTTCAAAAAGGCAATATAGCTTAGCATCAAGTGAATTTTTACAATGAGAGGTGTTCATTTACAGTGGAAGGGAGTTTCACGGATGTTCTCATGAGAAGGAAACAACAATGCTAGTTAGCATAAATAGGGTTTCTAGTAACAACCTCCTAGTTCCTTAACTAACCTTAGCTAGTAGAAACACCTAGATACTATTATGAATGTTTATGCCCTACCTTGACAAGTAGGAGACTCTCCTTTTGGTATGCGGAGTTGACATCGGATTCCATGTAACTCACATGGACTATGTCAATTATGGAAAAGTTTATCGAATTTTAAAATGAACAAATGAAAGTAAGAAGATGAACACTAACTATGATTACTTAAGAGATGTTACTTGGTGTAGGTAAGGGCATGGACTTTACCTATATTATGAATGGCATTATGATGTTAGTATCACTTGTTATAAATGATATGCATGATGTTGGTTTCATTTTATATACATGATGTTGGTCTCTCTTAGTATGCATGTTGTTTGCTATACTGTTATGATTATGTATGAGAGATATGACAATGCTTGTGACCTCATTGTTGGTTTTCTTGGTTTGTGTGGTGTTATGCGGCTTCACATACACATTGTTCTAGTGGGCTTGGATTGGGGTTATGAGTAAGGTCTTGTGATGCATTGATGAAATGAACTATGAATATGTATTGTTGACTATGGTTTTATCATGGTGTTACTGATAGTATGGACTTGTGTATTGTTCTTAAAATTTGCATAAAGGCTTAATGGGTTATGACGAAGGTGTAATAAATGAATGAGTTCTTGTATGAGGTATATGAAATATGTTGGTCTTAGTTTAAAGTTAAATGAATATGTTGTGACTTGTTGAATGTGATGTGTCTAGTGTACGGTACTTCCTAGGCACACTTGGTATGAGTGTCATTATGGAATGTTACTTGCATGTTGCACTAGTGTGACTTAGGGGTTGTCTTGGGTGATGGTTCTATGTGAAGGTAATGGTTTATGATGTGCTATATCCTTATGATGTATGTGGTTGAATTGATCAAGGTTGTATGAATGTTCATCTTTGGTGACCTTAAGGTGATACTTTGGTATGCATGGTGGACTGGGACATTATTCATACATTGCACTATGTATTACTTATGGTTTGCTTGAGGTAAGAAGTTGAGGTAAAAAGGAAAGGTAATGTGTTGTAAATATTGAATGTGTCTCAAATGTGGTAAATGTCTTTATGTGTTGTTGTGAATGGTATCCATGTCTAATATGATGTACGTGAACTTTATTGTGTTTATTGTATTAAATGTTCATGAAGTTCCACTAAAATTACATGATGCATGGTTCCAACTAAATGTCCTCTTTAAAGCATGGTTTTGCATGGTTATCATACTTAGTGCATTCTTGTACTAATACAATTCTTCTTCATCTTTTTATTCCAAGTGTAGGTGGTGGTAGCAAAAGGACCTTACTTAGAATGAAGAGCTTGGATTACTATTCTCATGTCCGGGTGTGTCCTTAATGATTCAAGGAACTTTATGTTAAGAGCTTCTTTAAGTTCATGTAATAGAGTAGTAATGTTCTTTTTGTATTGTATGGGTCGTGTCCCTATTTTAGTGAAGTCGTATCTAAGATGGAAAGATGAGACTTAGTATCCTAACTTTGTATTAATGGTTTTTATATGATATGATTTTTTAGTCTTGTGTTATATTATGAAAAAGTTTTTAATTTCGCACTATTTTATGACAATGCGATGAATGAATGCTAAGGGCTTGTGTAAGACCTCCAAGAGGTTGAGCGCCGTGTTACGACTAGGGGGTGCTATCGGGTCGTGCCAAAACCTTTCCTTTACCTTTATTTGAACCTTCACTTCAAGTAGACCCTTAAGTTATTGCTTGTGCAATGTGAATATAGTTTCCCATACCACTAGCCACACTAAGGCACCACCTTAGGATCACCCAAGTGCATTTACCATTCAACCCTTCATTTTTATATACCAACACATTAAGAGACATGAACATCACATTAAAACCATCATCTAAGACAACTCTAAGTAATACTTGTGCAATGTGAAAGTAGCATCCCATACTACTATTTGTCCTAAGTACTCCTTTGAAGCCACCCTAGACAAGGCACATTCATTATACATTAAGACATGACAAGGAAGTAACTCATAATATAATCCAAGTATCACATACATATTTACAGTAAGTACCAATCAACATCCTTCATTAAATTTAATTACATTAGAAACACCTTCATTTATTAAGACATTAGATCACATTCTCATCAAATTCATTACAAGAGCCCATTCATTTCATTAGCATCATAAGAAACACACCTAGACTTCTCTTAAATACCTACTTGTGCAATGCATAGATGGTGTCCCATTCCACTACCCATACTAAGTAGATTACTCTAAAGAAGTCCTAGTTCATTACATTCTTTTCTAGGGGTAAGCTTAACCGACATAAACCATGATAGCTTAACATGGAATCCTTGTATTGACCCCAACCGGATGAGGGATCCCCACTTGCCTAAGGTAGGGTCATTCATTTAGACTTTACGTGGAAAGTCACTAGCTAATCCTATGTGGGCACACAGTTAAGGGATAGGGAGATTGCTACCTTAACTAATGAGAGGGTACCCATCTCAAGAGATATATACTAAGTACCTGACCTCTACTCATGGGAGAGTACTCATCTCTATCATATACGCTCGGTTCTTAGCATTAATCGACAAAGAGTATTAGACTTTCATTACATTCATTCATTGTAGGTTAAGGGATTTCTACTAAGTACTCCACCTCTAGTAACGGGAGAGCACCCATCTCAACCTATCATTCATTCATTGGAAAGCGCTTAGTAAATATTGATATTGTTACTAGACACTCCACCTCTACTAACAGGAAAGTATCTATCTCAAAACTCCCCAGTCATTCATTAGAGTACTATTGGGAAAACCTTTCAATAGACTCACATTCATTACTTCATTAGCTTCATGACAGTTCTGGCAGCCTATGCAAGACACTGTATCATCATTTAACTCATAGTGATGGTTGTTGGTAATCCCAAATAAAAGCAAATAGTTTTTTATTATATTTTTATATACATTCTAGAGTTGATATCTGTATTTATGAAGCTTTAAAAATGTAAATCTTTTGTTACTGCGTTTGTAAAGAGTTTAGTATGGGTAAGTACTTTCCCGGTCTTGTCAGTTCAGTTATGTATGTTTTTAGTTCTACTTGCATACTCGTACATTCAATGTATTCAAGTCATTCAACCTGCATTCTTTTATGATCCATATACAAGTGTTCAAAATACTGAACACGCGCTTCCTTGAGATCACTCTACACTCCAGTTAGCTTTTGGTGAGCCTCTTTGTATTCTGGAGGACTTCACATTTACTTTTAGCTTAGTAGTTTTGGGATGTCGTGGGTCTTGTCCTTATATCACTCTTTAATAGTAGAGGCTTCACAGATAGTTATAGTTAAGTAGTCTTTTGGTATTTACTTTCTTTTGAGTTGTTTTAGAAACTTTAGGTATTTTTATTTAGTATTTTCCAGACCTTATGAGTTGAGTTGTTGAGTTTAATGGATTTAATTCAAATTTAAGCTTATGTATGTTTGAGTTAGTCTTCCTCTTGTAGTCAGTCTGGATAATGATTCGCTTGGGGACCAACAATTGTTCTTGAGTGTCGACAACGTTCAAGGTGTAGGCTCGGGTCGTGATTGAGTCTCTACATTTCAGGCTCAGGGGCAGTGGCGTAGCCACAATCACCCTAGAGTTTCCAGTTGGACAATCTTTTTGAAAAAATTATGTTGTATATATATGTAAAATTCTACATTTAAAGAATATATACATTTAAAGTTGGACACCTTGACAAAAGCTATGCCTTTGGCACAGTGGTAATGTGTGTCCCATTGAATGAATGAGTTTTGGGTTCGAACCCAAATATCACAATTTTTTTTTTTAATTTTGACAGCCACACACCAGTATTCTTGACACCTTTAATTTCTGGCTCCGCTACTGCTTAGCGGGTGTGTTTAGAATGAAGGCATGTTCATATTATAGAGTTATCTGTATAATATAGAGGTTTTTTGGTATTAGATCTCAAATATTTGGTTTTGATTTTGATATATTCCTGATTGTCTATTAGTCTCATTTTTGTGTATCACTTTATAGGATTGGTGCTTTGTGGAATCAAGTCAATTGGGGGTACTGATTGCTCTATATTCACTATTCTCAATTGTTTTCTATCTCATTTCTCTTATTCAATCTGTATATCTCTTGTTTATGTTTGTTTCTTATTCTTTGTGTTAAAATTTATATTTTTGCATCTGAATATTGTATTAGTTGATATTAAGGGTGTGTTTGTCAGGAAGGAAAATGTCTTTGATGGAAAATGTTGTCCGAAAAAATGTATTCTTGAAAAAACAGTTGGTTCTAACTTATTTTCTGTTTGGTTAGCGAGTAAAAATATATTTTGTGTTGTTTCATTGGTGAATAAAGAATATCAACTTTAAGTTTTATTTTTTGCTAGAGAGTAAAAAATAGTTTTTGGAAAATAATTTCAGACATGAAAATCAACCTCGGCATAACCGATTTGGCACCTGAGCCAGAAGACTGATCCAAGATCCTAGCATGATAACTGATCTAGAATCCGACATTCGAACTAAGATCTGACCCGAACTCTAACACTTGATCTGGGACCTGATTTCCACTCCCGACTCGAGACATAACCCCGACCCCAACACTTGAACTGGAAAAGATGCCAATAAATCAAACCCGATATCTGACCTGAATCCTGCTAGAGACATGAAATTCAAACTAGAATCCGATCCCAACATCTGACTCGACCATGACACTGATTGTGACCTAACCCAAGACATGATATTCAAATTAGGACCCAACTCTGACTCCCTACATGAGACTTATATTCCAATTAGGAACCAATCCCAACCTATTTACGACACCGAACCTAAACACGATCGATGAATCTGAAATCCAACTTTGACACTTGAATCAAGATTCATCTTTCAAATCAGGATCTTATCCTGACACCTGATGCAGGACCAATTTTCTGAATAGGATTCGACCACACCAAACTCACTTTCAAATCGGGATATGAAATTAGAAAAAATAACTTTTTTTGTTTATCTTTTGTGGGGTGATTGGCCCGGGTAGGGTGGGGTCGGGGTCGGGATAGGGTTGGGTAAAAATGATTTATTTACAAAAAATAATGTGGGTTTGGTAAGTAGTGGTCGGGATAGGGGGGACAAAAAAAATGAAAATTTGAAATATATTTTTAAAAATAAAGGTTCTGAAATATATATTAAAAATGAATTAAGTTTAAATTTTTGTGTGTGTTTGTTGGAAGTTGGGGGGGGGGGTAATTTTTTTTTCATTTTGAAAGTGTTTAAAAACGATTTTATTTTTTAAAATGTTTAAATATTTTTGGAGGGTGTGGGTCAGGACATGTAATAGGGTAACAAAAAAAAAATGTAATTCGAGGTTTTGAAATAAAGTTTTGAAAAATATTTTTCTATTTTTTTCGAAATAAATCATTTTTCTTAAATTTAAAAAAAGTAAATTGATTTGAATTTAATGTTATCTGATATTTATCAATTAAAAAACAAAGATATCTATGAAATATTTTAAATACGTACGAGTTGATCTGATTACCACAATCATAAACTCGCCTATTTTAAACTGGTCATACATATTAGAGGAGTATTAGGCTCATTTTTTATTTGAAGCAATTAATGGGGAGGACCAATTATCATTTATTCAAACATTATATTTTTAGATATAAAAAATAACTAACACAAAATATATTACTGACACCAATTTCATGAAGTTCTAATTATGGATTAAAGGTTCTTAAATATTACTTTCTCCGCCCCATATTGAATCAACATTTTTTATTTTATAATGTAATTAAAAAATCATTAATAAGCTTATTAATTTTACTATCTTATCTTTTGTTCATATCAAAACACATGAAATATATTAGAAAAAATTCATATAAATTATAGGAATGGATATGAGATATTTATTTAATATTAATTCTATCATAATTTAATAAATGATCAAGTAAAATGAGAAAATTACTCTTAGCAAGATGCCTATATAATATAAGATGAATAGAGTAATAACATAAAGCTCTTAGGTCCGTCAATAAAAAAAATATTTGTAAGTTGATATATATATATATATA
>NC_028645.1:34569076-34570199 GCF_001406875.1 Solanum pennellii | reverse complement strand
TATATATATATATATATTAGTTGTCAAGTTATTGAAAATAATAGTCCCAAAAAGTTTATTTTACGAAATCAAGATGCTCATATTAAAAATTACAAATTTAAGTACAAGCAAATTATTATTGGTTGATAATTATGATTGCTCATATATCAACACGAATAGCTAAGCCTTATAGATAAATAAACTACCTACTATTGATAAAAGTATATTTTTATTTATAATTTCTCGAGGAGCTGACAAGTAATGTGAACATCCATTTACCAAGTACTCTCCAAACATTAAAGCATAGAATAAACAAAATATGAAATATTATCTCAATCCTTTTTAACTTTTGTGGCTTGAGTATGAATGATGATAAACATAGTACTATTTTAACCATAAATAAATAAATAAACATAGTACTAAAATCACATGATAAGCTGTTTTAGTAACACACAAGATTCCTCCAAAGAAAGGTAGAAAACATAAACCAAACCAAGCAAGAAAGCATAAAATGCTGAATGTCTATTTGGCTGCTAGTTGTGGCTTCTATGCGGCTCAAGCCCTGGCTTAGCTTCTATAAAATGCTAAATCTCATACATCATCTACATTTTCTCTTTCTTATCTTTGATATATAAACAAGGAAATAATTAATTCTGAATTGCAAATATGAAATATAAGCTAATAACGAAAGTGAATGGCCGAGTTTTTTGTATGAAAAAATTTAGCATTATAAATACCCATATTGTAAATAAAATTTGGAGAATCAAATTACTATAACAAGTAATTTACATTATTTTCAATTTTTGTACAAGGTAACCCATAATTACTTCTGGATGACGTGATATAGTTAAATATTTTGGAAATTTGATACTCCATGCCCATTCAACCCAGGGGCGGACCCAGTTGTCACGACCCAAAACCGAGCCGCGACTGGCACCCACATTTACCCTCCATAAACTCCAAGTCTCTAACCTTTCGATCTGCATATTCCTTTTGCCTACTTTGCGCCGCTAAAAGCTTTTCTTGAATAGATTTCACCTTCTCTAATGAATCCCTCAAGAGGTCAGTACCCCAAGGTCTAACCTCAAATGCATCAAACCACCCAACGGGAGACCTACATCTCCTCCCATACAATGCTTCAAAT
>NC_028645.1:34558182-34562776 GCF_001406875.1 Solanum pennellii | reverse complement strand
AAGTTCAGAGAGTCGATTTCAGTACCCAAATTTCAGAAGTCTAAGTCTTTTGGAACGAGACCCCCTCGACGGCCCGTCGTGCCCATGACGGTCCGTCGTGGGTTCCGTCGACTCACACAGTTTTTCCAGAAATAAAATCTGCTGCTCAAAACGACTAAACAGGTCGTTACACCAGTAAGCCAGACGCGGGTGCTCGAGCACCCATTGATTTCCGAAATTTTTGTATATATATAGAGAAAATATGATATATATGTTATTATAATTTAAATGAGCACCCATAGAACAAAAGCAGTTGTGGGTGAGCTGGTTTAAACCTTTGCAATAAGAGTTGCGCAAAGCCACTGGCAAGGGTTCGAATCCCGCCAGTAGCATTTCTTTTTTTAAATTTTTTCTAGTGAATTTTACACCTGGAAGTGAGCACCCACAACCTTTAAATCCTGGATCCGCCACTGATTCAACCACCGCAATAAAGTTAAGTGTCTACAGTCAATTTCATAAAGAGGCCAGAATTTAAATGTGCAATATTCTAGTTTCTTTTTTTTTTTTAAGATATGAAGTCATATTTTTTTGTTTACATAATAAAATTAAATAAATTCTAACAATAACTAAAACAAAAATATATAGTTGTGAAGTAAGAATATCATAAATGACAATTTTAATAAGAAAATATAATATAAAGTTAGAATAACAATTTTTTTAATTAATTAACATAATGATATCAAAATTGTGTTGTGTTGATTCAAAATAATGATTGACTATTACAATACTTGAAATGTTACAAGAATATTAAGCGAATTTGGTCTTTTTGTAAGCAAACAATGGACAACAATAATTTTGTAAAATAAAAATGTTGTGAAATATTAGCAACATAAATAATACAATAAATTTGTAGACAAGATATATGAGAGAATGCTTTCTTATTTCTTTCTTCTGTACGTTTTGATTGTCTCCTTAATAAAATAATCATCGCCTATTCATAATAAAAAAATGTCTCTTCAAAGTTACATGAATTAAAGTGTTCATTTATTTTGTACATGAACTTTAAAGAGAGTTGTGGATGAACTTTGAAGTGAGCTACAAATGACATCCACATTAATGCATTTATAATACTCTCCCTTGGATGTCCATAGATAATGTGTCTCATTAAAACCTTACTAAGAAAAAACCAGAAGGAAAAAGCCTAGTGAAAGAAAAAGAGTACTCACATCTTGTAGTACGCCTTGAGTGTTGCCTCATTAAAAACCTTATCAGGAAAACTCAATGAGACAAAACCTTGACTAAGGGAAAAAGAGTACATCGTGTATTTTACTCCCCTTGATGAAAACTTTGTTTGACATCTTGGAGACGACGCATTCCAATCTTATATCTTTGCTTCTCAAATGTAGACGTTGGCAAATGCCTTAGTAAATAAATCTGCAAGATTATTACTCGAACGAATCTGTTGAACATTTATCTCACCATTTTATTGAAGATTATGTGAAGAAGAACTTAGGTGAAATATGCTTTGTTCGGTCTCTTTTGATATATCCTCCCTTTAAATTGAGCAATGCAAGCATCATTATCTTCATACAATATTGTTGGAATCTTTGTTTACACAAAAAGACCACATAATTGCAAAATGTGTTGAGTCATTGATCTCAACCATACACATTCTCGACTGGCTTCATAAATGGTTATTATCTCTTCATGGTTTGAACAAGTAGCAACTATTGTTTGCTTCATCGAACGTCATGATATAGTTGTACCTCCATATGTGAATAAAAAGTTTGTCTGAGATCTAGCTTTATGTGGGTCAGACAAATATCCGGCATCTGCAAAACCGATCAATTCTGACTTGGATGCATTAGAATAAAACAATCTCATATCAATTTTTCCTTGAATATATCTAAAAATTTAACACCTTTCCAGTGTCTTCTTGTTGGACATGAGCTGAATCTCGCCAATAAACTTACTGTGAGACAAATATCTGGTCGGCTTTTGTTGGCAAGGTACATCATTGCCCCAATAGCATTGAGATATGGTGTTTCATCACCATGAACTTCTTCATCTTTTTCTTGAGGTCGGAATGGATCTTTATTTATGTCAAGAGATCTCACAACCATCGCAGTACTTAATAGGTGTGATTTATCCATGTAAAATCTCTTTAAAACTTTTTCAGTATATGTTGATTGATGGATAGACATTACATTTGTAAAATGTTCAATTTGAAGGCCAAGACAAAATTTTGTCTTACCAAGATCTTTTATATCAAATTCTTTCTTCAAATAATCAACGGCCTTTAAATCTCTTTAGGAGTTCCAATGGTGTTCAAGTAATCAAAATAAACATATATTATTAAAAATTCAGATTTTGACCTTCGTATAAAATACAAGGACAATAGGGTCAGTCTTATACCCTTCTTTTAGAAAATATCCGCTAAGACGATTATACCACATTCGCTTTGGTTGTTTTAATCCATATAAGGATTTCTGAAGCTTAATTGAACAACGTTTTTTAAATTTTTTATATGTTTCAGGCACTTTGAGTGCTTCAGGGATTTTCATAAAAATATTGTGGTCTAGTGAGTCATATAAATAGGTTATGACAACGTCCATTAGATGCATTTCAAGCTTTTCATGAACTGTCATATTTATTAGATACCTAAAGGTAATTGCATCTATCACAGAAGAATACGTCTCCTCATAATGAATGACATGCCTTTGTGAAAATCCTTGTGCCACAAGTCGTGCTTTATATCTTATGACTTTACCATTTTCATTGCATTTTCGCAAAAAAATTCATTTGTGCCCCACTGGCTTGACACTTTTACGTGTTCAGACTATTGGTCCAAAAACTTCACAATATTCAATTGAAGTCAATTCTATTTGAATTGCTTCCTTCCATTTTAATCAAGCATTTCTCTGTCTACATTTATTGACAGATCTTGGTTATAAATCCTCATCTTGTTGCATTATTTCAACTGCAACATTATAGGGAAAAATATTATTCACCATAATATTATTTTGATTCCACCTTTTTCTCGTCGAAACATAATTTATAGAGATATCCTCATTCTCATTATTTTCAGGTACATGGACCTCCTCCGTGATGTCATCATTTATTATGCCTCGGAGCTCTTCATGAGCAATTGCCTCTATATTATGATCATCTTGATCATTTATTTCTTTTCTTTTCCGAGGATTTTTATTCTTGGAACCAATAGGTATACCACGTTTTAAGTGTGGTCCAGACTCAGTTGCCTTAATATTTTAATCCTATATGGACATCAACTAGAACTTGAGCATTAGCAGATGGGATATATTATTTAGTAACTCGTGGAATGTTAGTAAATGTATCCGGCAGTTGATTTGCAATATTATGCAAATAAATTATCTTTTTAACTTCTTGCTCATATTGATTTGTTCGAGGGTCTACGTGAGACAGTGAAAGTGAATTTCAATCTATCTCCTTTACCAACTGGTTTTGTTCTCCCCGTAATGTTGTTGGGAAAACTCGTAAAGGTACAAAAATATATATGGTAAAATTAATTAAAATGGGAAAATAATGATACCAAGAATTTTACTTGGAAATCCTTCTGAATAAGGGAAAAATCATGGGCCAAGAGGAGCAACTGATATCACTATAGTAAGGAATTTTACACTATGTAGTCATGAATACAATACTCAAAGTGACTACTACACACTCAAAAGGAACAACACCTTTTTGGTTTCCACCTTACAAAAATATCGCTCACGCTCTATTTTTCTTCACAGACTATTTTTCTTGTATAGTCTACGGAATACCTCACTTTGCTCTCAAAATGTTTTTTCTCTCTAACTTGTTATGTTCTACAAATGAGCAAGAATGCTCTATTTATAGAAGGATAAAATCATGTCTATGTCACTAATGACATAGGTAAATATAGTAAATTCAAAAAGGGTTGTAAATCTCACCAATTTGCCAACCACTGATATGCTCAAACTTACTTCTCAAATAAGAAGTAAAGCAGTCGTGTCAAGTAAATAACCCAACTAATGANATATTTATAAAAAATAAAACCTAATTAAATAAGGACTCTATTTGCTTGAAATCTTTCAAAGCGCGGCTGGGTCGACGGACCTCGCGACGGATCGTCGTGGTCACGACGGGCCGTCATGGACTCCATCGTCCCATACTAGTGCAATTTCTTCTGCTGCTCTCTTCATCACCCTCGACGGCAGGTATGACGGATCGTCACAGGCNGTTGTTCAATCAATTTATTTCCTTAGAAAACAAGAATGATAAAAGGGAGGTTTTCTATTCCTAAATAAATGAAAATAACTAGCAAAATTAAAGGAGACAACTAACAGCTTCAAATGTTGGAGTTTAATCAATTAATAAAAGTAACTTGGGTTTACGTGNAGTCCGTCACGCACTCCGTAACCCCACACTTGGTAAGACTTCCTCATCTTCCTTCAGCAGCTGCACTATGATGCCACCTACGGACTGTCACGGGCACGACGAACCGTCACAAGCTCTGTAGGTGGTACTTTTCTGTATTTCTTGCTCAAAAACCTCCGCATTCATCTTTTAGACAGATTTCCTGCAAATAAAGAGAAACTTACATAAAAATTAG
>NC_028645.1:34530924-34557448 GCF_001406875.1 Solanum pennellii | reverse complement strand
GGACTACTTCTCTGATCTTCATGACGAACCAGCAGGACGGACCGTCATGGCTACAACAGTCCGTCACGCACTCCGTAACCCCACACTTGGTAAGACTTCCTCATCTTCCTTCAGCAGCTGCACTATGATGCCACCTACGGACTGTCACGGGCACGACGAACCGTCACAAGCTCTGTAGGTGGTACTTTTCTGTATTTCTTGCTCAAAAACCTCCGCATTCATCTTTTAGACAGATTTCCTGCAAATAAAGAGAAACTTACATAAAAATTAGTACAAAAAGGCTTTTGGACACACTAAACTTAAGGAAAAAGTATTAAAAATACCGTGAAACCACGGTATATCAACGCCCTCAACTTAAATTCGTTGTTTGTCCTCAAGCGACACACTATGAATCAATACAAAATCTTTGTACAATAGTATCCATGTTTTATCTTTCGCAATCATTTGACTATCAATCCCGATCAGTCTCATCATATTTATGCATGCTATCACTATTAGGCTTGAATTATGTGGAATCAGACCATGACACAGACTCACCATGCACTAACACCTATCCTCTTCAATTTCTCACCGAGGTGCTAATATTTCCAGTATTGCAACTAGTGTCCTCACTTCAAAACAATATCCTCATTTTTCACACAACGATTTCAGTTTGAGTATCAGGATTACTTTTCGACACTCACTCTCAGAACAGATTCACAACTAATTCATACATATTGCCATAAGCTTGCCCTTATTTTCATTACTAATGTTTTCCAAGTGGGCAAGGATTCTATGACCCCAAAAATGAAACAGGATGCACTAGAGCTTCACATGGGTTCCTTGAATTAACAACTTGATAAATTAATAAGAAATAGCTTCTAAGGGATGGAAAGATTAGTTTTGAGGTCAAACGTCAAGGAACGACCGACAAGTTTGGAGATTAGTCATTTATGTGCTAGTGTGTTCTTATATGTTTTGGTTGAAGTTAGTGTGTTGTTTGTAATCTAAGTCATGTGGAGATGACTCCTATTAGAGGAACATCAAGTTTCAGGGGTTAACATCTGGGTACGACTCTACAAGGGACCACAAGGGGCCCTTGAGGAGGACCCCATCTTTTAGCCAAGAATCTGCTTGGGAAGCATGATAAATGGCTCCAAACCACGACTCTTCAATGCATTGAAGACCCATAATCTTTGACATCGATCAGGCCTACAACGCCTGCAAGTGTTGAGCCTTAGTCCCAAACTACGGACCCCATTGATGGGGCATGGACCATACATAGGTCTGTGGTCTGGTGGGCGTCAATGGCACCTGCAATTCTGCAGTTAATTCGGCCTAGGTGGGGGTGAGTTAGTAAATTCACCCAAGTCTTTTATAGGGTAGGGTCGGTTATTTTATGTTTATTTAGGTACTTTAAGATTGTTAAAACATTTAAACCCTCAATTAGAAGTCACTATTTACTTTCCTAAAAATCAAAACCCTTCCCTCCTTAAAATAGTTCTCTTTAGAACTCCATGAAATCTTGGTTAAGATGGATCTAGGGTTATGGATTTCAATGGAGTTCTTAAATTCTATTGGGATTTCATCTAATAAGGTATTAGAGTCCTTTATCTAAGGCTAGCTTTCACCTTAGAGCCAATTTCAAAGTGATTTCAAAGATATCAAAGTTTATGAAAATGTCCAATTTCTACTCTAATTCATGGGTTCTTGCATGAAATGATTTCAAATCATTAGATATGATGTTATTGATTTTAAATCGATGTTCTACAATAAAAATCTCCATGAACCCTTGATCTCACAAAAATCCCTAAATTTAACTTATGAAGTGGGTTTATTGCTTATGATTTAATACTGATGAAATTGTGCTTATAATGAGTTGTATATAATTGTTAATTATGCTTTGTATTGTGAATTATTGGAAAAGTTAAGGAATGGTGATTGTGGCTTTTGGAAGAAGGTAAGTTGACCTAATTCCCTTTCTAATGTAGAATTGATGCTCTTGTGTGGTACGGTCCACTTATGGCGGCGGTATTTACTTCTTGTTCTCATTGTGATCATGACCTTGTCAGAATTATTACGTGAATTGTAGCATTACCTGGTATATACGAATGTATAATGAGAAGTTGATTATGTGAAGTAATGTGACTATGTATAAGGTGAATGTATTATGTGATATATATGATCTTGTATAATGTGAATGTAATGTATAATGTGAAGGTGTTCATGTGATCTTGAGGAGATCTTGTATAAGGTTTTACGGTGTCTTTATTAGGTAAACCTAGTTGTCCCTACTTGATAAATGAAAGTTATATTGAATGTGATCTCTTGATTTAGTATGCTTAGGCCTCCTTTCTGGAGAATGAATAAATGAATGAAGCTAATGAAGTAATGAATGTGAGTCTATTGAAAGATTTTCCCTATAGTACTCTAACGAATGAATGGAGAATTTTGAGATAGATACTTTGCCGTTAGTAGAGGTTGAGTGTCTAGTAACGATCTCAATATTCCTAACTCCTAAGAGCTTTCCAATAAATGAATGATAGGTTGGTATTGGTGATCTCTAGTTAGTAAAGATGGAGTACTTAGTAGCAATTCCTTAACCTATAATGAATGAATGTAATGAAATTCTAATACTCTGTGGGGATTAATGCTAAGCCCGAGCGACTAGAGGTCGAGTACTTAGTAACAATATCTTGGGATGGGTACCCTATCGTTAGTTGATGTGGGGTATCTTGTAGCAATCTTCGTATCCCTTAACTATGTGCCCGTATAAGATGAACTTGTGGTTTTCCACGTAAAGGATAAATGAATGACCCTACCTTAGGCAAGTGGGGATCCCTCATCCGATAGGGGTCAATATGGGGATTCCATGTCAGGCTCTCATGGTCTTTATCAGTTAAGATTACCCCCAAAAAAGAATGTAATGAACTAAGTCTTCTTAGAAGGTAAACTCTTAGTATGGGTGGTGGAATTGGACACCATCTATGCATTGCACAATTAGGTATTTAAGTGAAGTCTGCATGTGTTTCTTATGATGCAAATGAAATGAATGGGTTCTTGTAATGACTTTGATGAGAATATGGTCTAATGTCTTGGAATAAAGGTACTTCTAATGCAATGAAAGTCAATGAAGGATGTTGATTGGTAGTTAATGTAAAGAAGCACGTGATACTTTGATTGTATTATGAGTTACTTCCTTGTCATGTATTAATGTTGAATGAATGTTCCTTGTCTAGGGTGACTTCAGAGGAGTATTTAGGGTGAATAATAGTATGAGATGCTACTTGCACATTACACAAGTATGACTTGGAGTTGTCTTAGATGTTGGTCTTAATGTGATAATATGACTTATATGATTTTCATGTATCTTAATGTATTGGTATGCAAAGATGAAAGGTTGAATACAAATGCACTTGGATGATCCTAAGGTGGTGCCTTAGTGTGGATAGTGGTACGGGACACTATCCTCACATTGCAGAAGGCATGGCTTAAGGGTTTACTTGAAGTGAAGGTTCAAGTAAAGGTAAAGGAAAGTTTTATATGTGGTGTATGTTCTAAAGTGATTAATGACTAGTATGTTTGTTATATATGAATGTCATGGCTTTTGTACTTGTACATTCATGAAGTTTTATCAAATGGCATAAAATGATGTTTCTCCAATAAATGTCCCGTTTTGCATGTTTTTGCATGACTTCCATACTTCGTTCTCAATTTTCCTAACCCAATTTCTTCCCCTTTTGACTAAAGTGTAGGGGTTGGAGATTTGGTATTCTATGGATGATGGATAGGTTTATAACATGCTTGAAGATGAAGACTTGGCGAGTCTTCATAGATTCGAGGACATACACATTATGTTTCTTTTATGTTCTTAGTCTTTATTTTAAGTTGTGTTCGGGCTTAATCCCAAATGTTGTACTCCAAAAGTTATTAGATGGTTTTATGAGACATAAGTGTATAAAGTTAGAAGTCTTCCGCTAACGTATTTATAAAAGTATGCTTAGTGTGTTAAGAAAGTTTTAACTTCTTCTCTATTTGTAAGTATCATATGCAATGAATGATCCATGTGGTTTGTATGAGACCACCGAGATTTTGAATACGCCCCTTGCGACTAGGGGGTTCTCTCGTTTGTGACATCTGCCTACGTTTTGATGTTTCATATGAAACTTATTTGTGGCAAGTAAGCACAAGGTTTGAGACTGCTTAAAGTTGATCTCCTTAAAAGTCAGGGTGTCCATATGTAAAGATTATTTCTGTTGCCCGCTCACTCTTATGGGGAAATGTTGAAAAACCTCAGGTCGCACCATGAATGGGTCTTTCCAAACTTCGAGTTTAATAACAAGCATTTACACTTTTTTATTTTATTTTACCAAGTGCCAAAATCAGGTTCATTCTTTTTCGAGACGTGGTTTTTCCCATACATTAATATTAATGATAGAATGTCTGTGTCCACTATCAGTCAAGGGACCAGGACCCTTGACTCAACAAGAACAATAAAAAGGAGTAAATAATAACAAGAACACAACACAAGCAGTTTACGTGGAAACCACCTTGCTCAAGGGAGTAAAAACCACGATCTGTCACGTAGAATTTTCAACTATTCCACTAATCTTCTCAAAGCAAAAGTGAACCACAGTTACAACCAATATGAGAAGAGGTTATTAATCTCACAACCAAGTAATAACTCTATTACTTGAAGAGCCTAAGAAGATTCCACACTGCCCACTAAGCTATCACAACTAGACAACTTAGACTTCAGCTAAGCAACACACAGTTTGTCCACTAAGCCACCACACTCTAGATGACTTAGACATTGACTAAGCAACAAACATTGCTTCCCACTAAATCATTTAACCTTAGCAATTTAGACTTTTCAGCCAAAACATATTTTAATCCTTTATAGAATAGGAACAGATTTACAATGTGCGTGCAGAAGAAATAATTCTAAGACAACTAAGCTTGCAGCTCTATCAAGTCCCTATTATTCTTGACGATGAATCTCCACTTGAGTATTAGACTTTGCAAGAGTTCTTTAGAGTTTTCAAGTTTAAAAATCTAAGGTTGTAAATATTAAAAATAATATTTATGAAGAATAGTCACAACCTTCGAGGTCATGCCACTAGCCGAGGTCTCTGCCATTTCTGCCATAGTTGGAGATTGTGCACCAACCAACGATACTTTTTCCAGCCTGGCAGATGTGTGTATATTTGCACAAGGTATCAGAACTCTTTAAAAGGTTTTTGGGTTTGTCAAATCATTAAAACTATAAATAACTATTCCCCCTTTTTGGTGATGACAAACTGTACACCAATGCCAACAATTTCTTTCATATTTTTTTCTCGTGTCGATCAAGACCCCTTTTTCATTCTCCCTATCAATCAGGTACACAATTAGGTACTCAAGTGCTATACAATTTATCTTCCCCCTGTCGTTCAAGACCTTTTTACTACGGTATAAGAAACCATGATTTTCCTTTGAAATCATGAAAAAAATGCACTAAACCAAAAAAACAAGTAAGATCGTCTATGTAAGGTCGCAACCAAGGGAAACACTATCGTGGTTATAAAAACAGGAGAAGATAGAAATTAGTCATAACAAAATATGAATTCGTTTTATTGCACAAAATTTAGCAGTCAATACATTCAATTTAAACTTAAATTGAGGACGCCAAACATTTTCCTTACAAAAAGAAACAACAAAGGAAGGGACAAAGAGGACTATGAGGATGGAGACTGACGGGAGAGGGACCTAATAATAAGAGTGAGCCTAGAATTTGCTTCATCATTATATTTTATCAATTTTTGTTGTAGAGCAGCATTCAGAGATATGAGTGCATCAATCTTCTTCCCTAACTCATTAACCTCTGCAGTACTAGGTCCCTCAAACTGAACTTTTAGTAGTTTTATGTTTAACAAGGTAATATGTACATCTTTATTGCTTACATGCACAATCATATCCTCCAACTTGTGTTTCAACTAATAATGTTCTATTATCAACTGACATACCTTGATTAGTGGATTTTGTTGTCCTTCTATATACTCACATTCCACCAGAGTACTCAGACAGAAGGATTTCTTAACAGTTCCAATTTTACCTACTCATATTGGTATGTTCAGATGGTGAAACACCTTGGTCAGGAAATATCCATGCCTATGTCCTACTTTCCTTGTGTTTAATCATTATCTTGTACATATACTCCATCCTAAATGCTGCAAGATCTATGGGATTACATTTGCATAGTGATTCCATGATGAATAGATAAGTTGTAGAGAAGCAGTCCTTTTTTATATTGAGAAAGAATTAATTTGTTGATAAATTCAAACAGCAGTTGGTACTCTCCTTTCAAAAATTTCTTTTGAACCCTAGCACATTGTGTGTTAGGGATCTTGGGGGCATTCTTTCACAAATTCCGTGGTGCAGGTTTTTCTAAATACGGATCTGATCTCTTCTCTGGGTACTTATAATATTTTTCCTAGTAGGTCCTCATCCTGATGCAAACTTTTGTCTCCTATTCTGGTGTTGATGCTACCGTCTATGCTAATTCTATGCTATAGTTAAACTCTCGTACCTCTTCCTCATGTGGAACGAGAAATTTGGCCTGGAACAAGTGATTTCAAGACTGGATTTCCAAAATATCATACAGATAATCCATACCATGCTTGGTGATGATGTCAAGGTCAAACACTCGTCCTCCTAGAATCTTCTGCAGATGTAGATTGTTGACAATTGATTATTTGCTTTTTGCGTGGTCATCCTCATTCCCCTTGGGAGCAGGTACCGGTGTAGAGGCTGGTTGGATAACAGGAGAAGTTTCCTCTTGTATGATTCCCCCTTTCTATGTGAAGCATCACCCATTTCCTTTGTAGAGTTATCCTTCTTGACACAAATGCCTTAGACATTCCTTTACTAGTCTTCTTCACTTGTTTTCCCTTTTTCTCTCTAATATTGCCTAATGGAGAATCTTCTCTCATACATTCATTCTCAGAACATTCAATGGAAACATCGACCACATCAGCAACAAGGATCTCAAATAGTGCATCACAAGATTTCATGTTCTTATGATTTTCTGCCATAGTTGTTGCACTGGATTTCATAGCATCCCCCATTAGTTTTTAGAATTAGCTTAGTGAAAGGCCTTCTTCTAGGTTTTTATCCAGTAAACTTCTCTATTCCTTTTGTGGACATAGGAACCATTCTTTTTTTGAATATACCCTTTGAGGGGGAGATTATCCTCATCAACTTCAATAGAATCAAACGATGGATAGACACCAATCTATAGATTTTTGTAGAACATTCGTTGAGAATCCCCAAGTATTTCTTCCACAAAACTTTCTCCTTCTACATTCATTACCCCTTCCCCCATCTATGCTAGACTCTCAATAACTAGGTTTTTATTTGCTTCAAAAATATTGGACTTAGATAACTTATTATCGGGAATATTTCCCTCAAACAAGTGGTCTGACATCATGGCAGAATGTGGAATAGCTTGATGTGAGGGTGTTGGGTTATTGAGATCAATCGGAGACTGGGGATTAGGAGGACTGACTTCAGCAATGTTGAACAAATATATGGTCAACACTTTGGACGGAGACGGAGCATCAGAAGATGTGTAGAATGCCACTGGATGTATTTCATTTAGTGAGTGTAGAATGTTCTTTGAAGAAGATGGTGATTGAGACATTTGGGTTGAAAAGGGAAATGAAGAGTACGAGAATGGAAGAAATAGAGAGATATATAGTATTTTTAGCAGAGAACTTTGAGAGAAAGAGGGGTTTGAAATGTGAAGAGATGGATTGAAGAAAAGTCATATAAAAAGAATTGAAGTAATGTATCACGTCTTTGAGTATACGCGTCGTTTGGACTTATATAGATGGGACAATGGTTAGAATGGCCTATAATTGGCACATGAAGATCTCAACGATTCTCATTCAATAGTTTAATGAAAATATAAAGTATATTAAACTTATGAAGGACCAGGTCCTCACATACAAGTGAAATTTTATTCCTGAATGGTTCTAACCATTCTTTTGCTCTTGTGCTTTCCATGAGTGTATACCTGCAACATGTACATTGTTGATCTCACTTAAACAACACATTAATGAGCATACCTTCCCTACAGATCATAGCCAAAACAAGGATTGGGTGCCTTTTGATGGGGTTAGGTTAGTTCATATTCATTACTCCCAGCTTTAGCCTTTTACTCTCAAATTGATCTTTGCTGAGTGCTTTGGAAAAATATCTGCAATTTGATCTTTTGTTCTGCAATATTGCATGTTGATGTTCTCTTTTTCAAAATTGTCTCTCAAGAAGTTGTGTCTGACATCAATGTGATATGGTCTTTTGTGCTGGACGGGATTCTTTCCCATATTGACTGCACTAGTGTTACCACATATGAGAGGAAAATAGTATGGATATGAACTCCAAAATCCAACAGTTGTTGCTTTATCCATAGGAGTTGAGCACAACTAGATGCAACAACTACATATTAAACCTCAACTGTTGAAACACCTAATAAATTTTGTTTTTTAGTTCCCCAAGAGATGCGTGAGGATTCATGGAAATGTGCCATTCCGAAAGTTCTCTTCATGTCAACCTGATGTCCTGCAAAATCAGCATATGCATAGCCTACCAATTCAAAGGACGAACTTTAGATACCTCAAAATTCGCTTAGCTTCTTTTAGATGTAATTCCCTAGGATATGTTTGGAATCTTACACACATTCCTACATCGAAGAAGATGTCAAGTTTACTTGTTGTTAGATATAATAGTGATCCAATAATGCCTCTGTATATGGTTTGATTCACTAGTGGATCAGCCTCATATGCTCACATCCTTGAATTTGTACCCATGGGGTATCAATAGGCGTACAAATAGGCTTGGATTCAACCATGTGAAAGTTCTTCAACAACTCCTTTGTGTACTTCTCTTGACAAATTGAGGTGCCACTTGAGGTTTACTTGATCTGCAGAACTAAGAAGAAGTCCAACTCCCCCATCATGCTCATCTCGAATTCATTCCCCATTAGAATTGCAAATTCTTCTCACAGATATTCGGAGATAGCTCCAAAAATGATATCATACACTTGGATGATGAGGAGTTCATATTCCCTTTTCATTAGAAACAAGGTGTTTTCTATATTGCCCCTTTTGAATCCATTTTTCATGGGGAATTTGGACATGCTTTTATACCAAGCTCTTGGCTCTTACTTCAAGCCATATAGGGCCTTGTTGATTTTGAACACATGATTTGGGCGGTCGTTGTTTCACATACACTTGTTCCATAATATCTCCATTTAAGAAAACACTTTTGACATATATCTGGAAGAGCTTCAATCCCATGAATGCTGCAAAGGCTATAAGGATTCTGATAGCCTTCATTCAAGCAACAAGGGCAAATGTCTCATCATAGTTGATGCTTTCCTCTTGATTGTAGCCTTGAACAACCAGTCTAGACTTGATCCTTCTGATAACTCCATTTTCATCAAGCATATTTTTAAATACCCATCTGGTCCCTATAATGGTTTTGTTTGTAGGTCTTGGGACCATGTACCACACATTTCTCCGCTCGAATAGATGAAGTTCATCTTGCATTGAGTTGACCAAGTCAACATTCTTCAAGGTTTCTTTCACATTTTTAGGCTTAATAGTAGAGATGTAGGCTGAGAATGCAACAAGATTTTCTGGTTTTGGACCTAGTTTGCATTCTAGAATTCAATGGGGAAATGAGATTCTCAAGGTATCTATGCTTCTACCCTGGTTTAGAGGTCAGGGGTTGAGGTTGATCCATCTGTTCTTCCTCAACTTCAGAATCATCATTCTCAGTAGGATGAGTTTCCTCTTGATTTGCATCGTGATATGAACTAGGTCCCTTAATAGAATGATCATCTTTATTAATCTTTCCAGATGGACTAGGATCAGCACCATCAAATTCTAAATTCCCTTCAGCTTCTGGGCCGCTAGCTTCATTGTTTTGAATTTTGAATAGCTCCTCAAGATCATTATCGTCTTTCATCTCTCCGTTTTAACTAACTAGATTCACTATTAGTCACATAACATGCAATGTTAACTTCTTCAGCCCAAAAGTTTTGAGGAATATTTGACTCGATGAGCATGTCTCTGGCAATATCTACCTGATCAAAGTGAAAATCCCGTATCACATATTAGAGAAACACTAAGTACATTGTATTTTAACCCACTCACATAGTACACATTTTAAATAGAACCGTCATGCGATGTCCCAACCCTGCCAACTCCAGGAATATAACCCTTCTTTCCATCATGAAAAGGGACACCTCCACCTTGAAGTTCCTTGAGTGAAAGGAGTTTTGGGTGTTCCTAGTCCTGTGCTTCGAGCAACCACTATCCATGAACCAACACTGACTGCTACTTTCTTCACTCCTCTATAACAAAGATCGCTTATTAGACTTAGGAATTCACTTTGATCAGAGTTTCTAGTAAGCTGATAAAGGCGTAGTGAGAACGTTACTTGCCAATGAGGTAGGTTGGTTATTTTTATGTTCGAGGTTTTATGAACGGGAGCATGTCCCCCTTTTTGAGCTATTTTCTGTCTAGAATAGACTGAAAATTTTTTGTCTGAGGCCTTCCAGGTAGGGTAATCCCTTTTCATATGGCCATTTCTACCACAATGAAGAAACAATAGATTATCTACACAGACACATATTTACTGTGGAGATTGTACGGATTACTAATGTTAAAGCTACCCAATCCCTTTCTATTGTAGTTGCTTTGGCTGGTGATACTGGAAAGTAACTTGGTAGAGCTGGTCCATTTTAGAGAAGTTTTGAGATATTCTTTAAGACGGACCAGGTCCCTCTCCATCTGATAATTTCTTTCCAGGGTTAGAGCAAGTATGGTCTTAGTAGTATTTCTCATTCATCAAGCTTAGTTGATCCTTTAATTCTAGATTTTCTGCCTCTAGAACTGTCATTTGTTCCTCAACAATTGACATGTGGACAGTTATTACTATATTTTCTTCACTAAGACTATCTATAACTCTATGACAGGGTCAATCAGAACAGGAGTTAGATTTCTCAATTTTCTAACAAAATAAGTATTCAAGTTTTGTTTAAGGTCGATCAAAGTTACCTTTTCTTCATCGTTTTTTGTCATTTGACTTTTCCATGAGGGAAAATAGGCCATCAAATATGTTAGCATCATCTTGGATGACAAGCATGGATACATCGACATTCTGATTATCCTGACTAACTTGAAGAGTCTCCCCAGACAACAAGAGCCTTCTTTACAACATAGTCAGCTCCTGCTTTTCTTGCATATTTCTCAGGTACCAGGTTACTTCTCTTGTCTTTTTCACTTGTAAGTCTTTGATATTCATTGTTTTCGGCTTTAAGCATCGGACTATATCTTATAATGTTTCCTGTCTTTCCACACTTGTGACATAGGTCACTTGCAGTTGTAGTGTGAAGAGGATTCCCTCCTTTTAAAAAACTCCATGTTTTCTCACAAAATTTTGAAATCTATAGGTGAGATAAGCCATGTAAACCTCTTCACTAGAGATTTCAACAAATGAGATTTTGAGGACAAGAGACTTGTCTTTCTTAGCTTCCTTCTTTGGAGTGTCTTGATTTATGTTCATTTTGTGAGTCTTAATATTTCCAATGGGAGCATTCATCGTCAAAACTTTTAGATCCTTAGCTTCAGTGATGGTATCCACTTTGCTTTCCTTTGACTTAGGAAGAATTTAAAGAATCTTCTTGACTTGCTTGTTGGAGATAATGGGTTCTCCCAGGCTCCATAGCTTATTGGTTATGGAGGAAAATCTTATATGAATATTATGAATAGTTTCCCTATTCTTCATTGTGAAGTTTTCATATTGGGTGGCAAACATATCGATCTTTAATTCCTTCAACTTACCCTCATGAGCATTCCTTAGACAGTACCAGATTTCATTTGATGATTCACTTGCAGAGATGCGGTTGTATACTTCAACACCTATACCACAATTAAGAACTTCTTAGGTATGTAGCTTTTCTTGATCTTCTTTCTGTTGCCTCGTTGTACTGTTGGAGAGTCTTTGGAACAAATTTTGTGACTTCAACATCCTTCACTCCTGCGGTTGGAATGAAGGGTCCATCCAAAACTATGTCCCATAACTCGCTGTCTTCAACCATTGGATAGTCGTGCATCCTTGTTTTCACCAAGTATAGAACTAGACATTAAAATGAGGTGGTCGTGTTGATAATTGTCCTTCTTCTAGGTTCAATGGAGCAACCATTCTTTTACAGAAGTATCTTTCTTGGTGTTAACCAGCTAGAGAACACCCACTTTGATACCAATTGATAGAATGCGTGTGTTCACTATCAGTCAATGGACCAGATCCCTTGACTCAACAAGAACAATAACGAGGAGTAAATAATAGCAAGAACACAAAACACATAGTTTACATGAAAACCTCCCTCCTCAAGGAAGTAAAATCGTGACCTGTCACATTGAATTTTCAACCGTTTCACTAATCTCCTTTAAGCAAAAGTGAACCATAATTACAACCAACGTGAGAAGAAGTTATTAATATCACAACCAAGTAATAACTCTATTACTTGAAGAGGCTAAGTAGATGCCACACTGCCCACTAAGTTATCACCACTAGACAACTTGGACTTTACCTAAGAAACACACAGGATACCGACTAAACCACCACACTTTAGATGGCTTAGACTTTGACTAAGCAGCAAACAATGTTGCCCACTAAAGCATATTTAACCGATTTAAACTTTTCAACCCACACACAATATCCAAATCCTTTATAGATTAGGAACAAATTTACAATGTGCGTGCAGAAGAAATAATCGTAAGATAACTAGGCTTGCAACTCTATCAGGTCCCTGGTTATTTTAAAACTAGTTTCATGATGCTGACCCACTGATATCCTTCCCTGTAGTAAGTTTTGTTTGCTTCTTCAAATCAATATAAAGAACAATAATTTCAATTGTAAAAAATATTACCGATTAATATTTTTGACGCAATTTAAATATCTAGCATACATCTCAGCGGATGTGATTGGTGATATTTTTTCTCTATATTATGTTTCTATATGTATCTTTCTTTCTTTTCGTCTTGTCAAGTTCAATTATGTAAAGTTATTAAAATAAAAAAATGGAATGAACCAAAAAGAAAATGTAATTTGCCAGGAATCAACTATACTAAAGGTGTCAATCTTTTCTAAAAAATATTGCATCTAAGAGATTTATAAATTATAGTTTTTCATTTGTAAATTGCAGATAACAATTAAGAATTTTATCAGTATTTGTTTATATCTATAACTTTGGAATTCTTTTTGTTTTTGCTTCTATTATGAATTGACTAATATTTAAATTTTTTTGAAGGCTTATTTTAATTTTTATTAATTAAGTAAGAATTTTATCAGTATTTGTTTATATTTGAAATTCTTTTTCTTTTTGCTTCTATTATGAATTGACTAATATTTAAATTTTTTTGAAGGCTTATTTTAATTTTTATTAATTAAGCAAGCAATTGGTTAATAGTTAATAGCATGCCTACATTTTGATATTCAAGTGATTTTGTTTTTGTTGTCGTATTCTTAGTTTTATGATATGACTTTTCTTAGTTTTATATAATTTAAATTTATTCTTCTAAAAAGATAATATGGACAGGGTGGTAGTATTTATCATTTTAAATAATTTTAATTTTAATAAATAAACAAAATTGAATAAAGATAAAAGATAATAATTGTCAATTTAGACAATCAATTAAGTTTATGTACTGATTTATTTATATAAATGTTCTTTTATTACACATTAAAATATAAATAAATTAAATGATGATAAAAGATAATTGTTGTCAAATTTAGACAATGAACTAAGTTTGTATATTGATTTATTTATATAAATGTTCTATTATTACACATTAAAATATAAATAAATTAAATTATGATAAAAGATAATTTTTGTCAAATTTAGACAATGAACTAAGTTTAATATTGATTTATTTATGTTAATTCTATTATAACACATTAAAATGTTTAATGTTACCAGTCTCGAATAAATCTTATGATATTATATTTAATAAGTTAAAATTTTAACTCGCAATTAATTAATATTTATAATTACATTTATTAACTAACCGGCGCAGCGAGCGAGCACATATACTATCAAACTTCTATATATAAAAGGAGAAGAACAAAGACACATGTCAATACCACAACTTTTCAGTATTTTAAATAAATAATAATTAATAATTTGGAGACACATGCCAATAATTAGAATTAGAACGACACATGTCAACACAACAAATTTTTCTAATTTTAAATAATAAATAATAAATTAAATAAATATGGATATATGTCCATAATCTCTCTCTCTCTCTATAGATATATGTCAATAAATCTATCTGTCTATCTCTCTCTGTCTCTCTCTCTGTCTCTCTCTCTCCCTCTCTCTCTCTGTCTCTCTCTGTCTCTCTCTCTCTCTCTCTCTCTCTCTCTATATATATATATATATATATATATATATAACACTTCGAAAATCTAAGACGTGTTCTAGAGCCTAACATAAGTGTCATAAGCTGTAGACACTGTTTTAAGATCCATTTTAATGAATGTAAGTCATTTAAGAAGTCTAGAAATAAAAACGTTCATGATGTCCGAAAACTATTTCAATGAGGTACTAGCGTGCCTTAGCCTATTTAACTAGCTTTTAGGAGTCGAAAAATAATGAAAATTGGTGGAAGGGTGTCTAACATGCATTTAAGTTGATTTATAATCGAAACATCCGAACACGACTCCCCAAGGACAAACCAAGGGCCCTTGAGGAGGACCCTTGCATTTTGGGGTCAAAGACTGCCTGGGAAGTATGCACCCACGAGGGGAATCAACGAGGCTTAGGTTGATCGATGGGGTGTCGATGCCATCCGTCGACCAACACTTAGCCATTTTGGCTAATGGTCCATTTTGACCATTCTTTGAATCAAACAATGGATGTGAAGCACGGAAGGGGGGATTGGCCGTCGATTGACCCACGATCCGTCGATCGTGGTGTCATATGTGGGAACTGGTTTTCACTGCACGTTTTCACCTAAGTTAATTAATTAATTGGGTTAGTTAGGAATTTAATTAGGGGTTAGGGTAGGTATAATTAAGTTGGTTAACCACCTATCTCATGACTCACAAATCCAAAAACTCTCTTCCTTCTCTCTTCTTTCTCTCTCCAAAGAAACCCCCATTGAAGACCAAGCTAGAGGTGGGTTCAAGGGATTTCAATTATCAAGGTATGTGATTCCATTCACCTTTGAGACCTCTTTCCTCAAAGAGTTCCATCAAATTGATTTCAAAAGTTGGGTTTTCAAGTGGGTTTTCATCCAATACGAATTTGATGTTGTGAATTGATTTATTTATGATTTATTTTTGATATTATGAATAAATTAACATGTATTCTATCTTAATTATAATATATCTTGACGGTTTGGTCTAGTTTGTAGAAGATGACTTTTACCCCTAAACCCTAGGTTGTGATGTTGATATGAATTGTGTAATGTTAATTCAATTGACTTGACTATTGGTTGAATTACTACTAGATTATCTTATTGTATCAATCATGAATGAATTAGGGTGTATTATAGTCCTATCATGATAGTTCTTGAGTAATTGAATTAGATTATGACTTTGATCTATGCTTTTTGTCTTAAGCTTTGAACTAGTGTTGGATTATGATGTAGTGATTCTTTTAGCCTTGTTGTCATGTTGGTCATTGGATTATGATGATGTTATACCCTAATAGGTTTGAGTTAAGGGTTAATGGTAAGACCTTAGGAGACTTGATAAGTCTAATGATCCCTATAGTTTACTTCAAATTATGGTTAATTGAGATTAAGTCATGATGTTGTATTGGAGTATGCCGTGTATTAGGATTAATAGGGTGGTATGATGTTGAATTGAAATGTCTTGACTATGATTCATAAGGTGTTGGCTTAATTTGTAAATGTTATAAGGACGGTGAATGATTTACCAATGTGCCTTATTATGAAGTGATATGTAAATGTGCTAACGTCACTTATATGAATTGTAATGAAAGGATTATACTCATGCGATTCTTATTGAGCTATGATGATGATGATGATTATACAAGGGATTGACCCTATGACCTACACTAAGTTATGATGATTAATAAAGACATTTAAAGACATTTCAAAAGGGACTGTAGCTTAGCACCGAGTGAACTAGAGTGAGGAGTGTCCCTTCCAACATTAGGAAGGTAGGATCACTAACGTACTCTTGAGATTGGAGACTATAATGCATGTAGCATAAAGAGGGTCCCAAATATATCTCCTAGTTCTTGAAATATGTTACCCCCATAGGAATACTAGCTAGTGGATCCACGTAGTTGCTATGTTCATGTTTTGGTACTACCTTGGCAAGTAGTCCGCCTACTTTCGGTGTAGAATTCCATGACACCGAATTCCAAATTAGCTCATGTGGTCTATGTCTGTTAGCGCAAGATGTTCCCAAAAAGGTAAAATGAATTAAAGGAATAAACTTTAACTAGGATAACCTAAGGGGTTTAGCTTATTCTAGGTAGGGGTATGAGACTCTACCTATACATTGCACTAGTTGTCCTTAAGTAAAGTCTTAGGAGGATGTTCTTATGTATGTATATGCTTGTAAATGAAAATGATACGTACATGATGATCTTACATGTTAATGATAATGTGAGATGTTAATTACTCTTATTAACATGTATTTGGTCTATAATGCTAAATATATTATGTACTCTTCATGTTATGCTATGTGAAGTGTGATGTTGGTCATGATTCTTGTAGGGTTACTTGATTGAGTAAGGTCATGGGGCTTTGCTTGGTCATTGCACTTGTTGACTTGATAGGGGTTCATGGGAATTGTCTTACTTTGGTTATGTTATAGTGAACTCTTATTCATGCTTGTGGTTTCTTATGACTTGCTATTAGAGTTACTTGACTATGTATTCAATTAAATGATATGCATGTTGACTTGACTACTTTTGATTTTGTTGGTCTTTTGATGTACATTCCTATGACTTAATGAATATGCCTTATTGATTGGGTATAGTCTTGTTGAATGTGCATAAAAGCTTTTAAAGTAAATTGCATACTTAATGAAATGTCCTCTTTTAGCATGTTTTCATGATATGTGTGCATATGGTCTCATACTTAAACAAGTGGTGTACTAACCCCATTTAATCCTTTTCCCCAACATTTTAGTGTCTGATCATTGAAGGTCTTTGGAGACGACTTGAAGAAGACTTGGATTTCTTAATCATACAAGTAGGGTAGGTCCTCACTTTCCGAGGGCGATGGCACTATCAAGCCTATGATATTGCTTAGTGTTCAAGACTCTTATGCTTCTTTCCTTTTCATTTGGATATTAAACGTTGTATGGCCTATATGTGGTCTTGTTTCATTGATGTATGGGATAGGCCCAATTTGATATACTTTTGTTAGATGGTTATGAGATGAGACAACTATTTTGAGACTATGTTATATTCTATATATCGATGTGTAATAAAAGTAGAAGATTAAGTAATTTTTCTATACGAAGGGTCTATGTATACTCAATATATATATACTATGTCTATGTAGAGATCTATGTAAACCTCCAAGTAGAAGTAATGAAAAGTTTTAAATTTCCTCTAAATTTGACCTATGAATGTAATGATGTAAGCTAAGATTCTAGTTTTAGTTCTCAAATAGGACGACAATGTCGGTTATGTCTAGGGGGTATTCCCAGATGTGAAAAACTTGGTATCGGAGCATGAGGTTGAATATATTTGAGTCGATGTCTCTCTCAACCACTTCTAGTAAGCTCGTATTCATAATTGTGAAGCACACCACTTCTGAATAGGAATCTGTATGTTGATTAAGAAACTCTCACTTTCTTGGAAGTCCAATATTGTGGCTCTAGAGTTTAGCTCTATGTGCTTTTGCATCTAATTCTTTTATTGTGATTATAGGCAATGAATACTCGAAAGAATGAGGCACGAAGACTTGAAGAAGATATTGCCAATGCAGGAGTTCTTCCTCATGGTGATCAAGTTTCTCGTCTTGATGAAGATATGAATGATGACCAAGCTCTGGTCAATCCTCCTTTAACGGATGGTTCCATAAGGGCTGCTCTCTTCCAAATGGCTCAAGCCATTACTACCCAAGCACAAGCCTCCACTATTCAAGCTCAATCCATGAAGGCCCAAGCTAATCGGGAGGTTGTACCTCGAGAAAACCAACATGTTGCTACCATGGCCTCTCGTTTAAGCGATTTCACTAAGATGAATCCCCTTACTTTCTATGGGTCCAAGGTTGAAGAAGACCCCGAAGAGTTCATTGACAAAATCTACAAGATCCTCTATACTATGGGGTTGTTTACTAGTGAGAAGGCCGAGTTAGCCACTTACCAACTCAAAGATTTGGCCCAAACATGGTATGTCCCATGGAGGTACAATAAGCCGTTAAGGGGTGGACCAATGACTTGGGAAGTGTTCAAAAAGGATTTTCATAATAGATTCTTTCCTAGGGAGAAGTGGGAAGCTAAAGTGGAGGAGTTCATCAACCTTCGTCAAGGAGGTATGAGTGTTCTTGAATACTCGTTGAAATTCACTCAATTGTGAAAATATGCTCCTTCTTTGGTTTCTGACCCTAGAGATGAAATGAACCACTTTGTGATGGGAGTGTCGGAGGAATTGCAAGAGGAATGTCATTAGGCTATTCTACATGACAATATGAACATTTCTCGTATCATGGTTCATATTCAACAAGTGGAAGAGTCAAGGGCTAAGAGGAATATTAGATATGCCAAGAGGGAAAGATCTTTTGATGGTGGTTCTTCAAAGATTAGGCTTGAAATTCAAGCAAGCTTAGGTTTAAGAAGAGGGTTTATAATCAAGTTCGTTTCAAGTTACCTAAGGATAAGGATGATATGGGGTCTAACCCTAAGCCTAAAAAGGGAAGGGATACTAGTTCACCAACTAAGAAGCCAACTTGTGGAAAGTGTAACAAGAAGCACTATGGTGATTGTCTTAAGGGAACGAATAATTGTTTTGGTTATTGTAAAAGTGGTCACAAGGTTAGGGATTGACCTAATGTGAGGGTTCAAGACAAGGTTAGTGGTCAAGCTCAAGCAAGTGGTTCAAATGAGGCAACAAAGAAGAATCACTTTTATGCTCTCTGCTCTAGAGGTGAGCAAAAGACTTCTGCCAACGTGGTGACCAATATGTTGAAAGTCTTCTCTATTGATGTATATGCCTTACTTGATCCTGGTGCTACCTTATCATTCGCTGCTCCTCTAGTAGCTAAAAGGTTTGACATTTTTCCCAATAGATTGCATGAACCTTTTATAGTGTCTACCCCTGCGGGTGAGTCAGTTATTGCACAAAGGGTGTATAGAAATTGTGTAGAATGTTGCTCAATGGAGTTTCTTATATTGAACTTGTAGAACCTGATATGCTTGATTTTGATTTCATTTTGGGTATGTATTGGTTGCATGCTTGCTTTGCCTCTATAAATTGTAGAACGAGGGTGTGGAAGTTTAACTTTCCAAATGAGCCCGTTTTAGAGTGGAAGGGAAAATTCTATTCCTAGAGGTCATATAATTTCTTGTTTGAAAGCTTGTAAAATGATCTCTAAAGGGTGTTTATACCACATAGTAAGAGTCCAACATTCAGACTCCGAAATTTCTCCTATTGAGTCAGTCCCCGTAGTAAGGGAATTTTTGGAGGTCTTTCCTTATGATCTTTCTGTTATTCCTCCGGAACGGGAAATTGATTTTGGTATCGACTTGTTACCGGATACAAATCCCATTTTAGTTCCTCATCGGATGGCTCCGGCCGAATTAAAAGAGTTGAAGGCCCAACTCAAAGATTTACTAGACAAAGGATTCATTAGACCTAGTATTTCTCCATGGGGTGCTCCGGTTTTGTTTGTGAAGAAGGATGGGTTCCTTAAAATATGCATTGATTATCGTCAATTCAATAAAGTCACTATTATGAACAAGTATCCTCTACCTCGGATTGACGACTTATTTGATCAACTCCAAGGGGAAAGCTACTTTTCTAAGATTGACTTGAGATCGGTATATCACCAACATAGGGTGAGAGGTGAGGATATACCAAAGATGAAATTTCGGACTAGATATGGTCACTATGAGTTCTTAGTAATATCCTTTGGTCTCACGAATGCACCGATGACGTGTATGGATCTCATGAATAGGGTGTTTCGAAGTTACCTAGATTCATTTGTCATTGTCTTCATTGACGACACTTGGTATATTCGTAAAATTAGGGTGATCACATGAACCATTTGAGGGTGGTGTTGCAAGTACTTAAAGAGAACCAATTATTGCCAAGTATAGAAAGTGTGAGTTTTGGTTGAGGTTAGTGGCGTTTCTTGGTCATATCATCTCGAGTGAGGGAGTTGATGTTGATCCAAGGAAAACCGAGTCAGTGAAAAATTGGCCTAGACCATTGACTCCAACCGACATTAAGAGTTTCTTGGGTCTAGCGGGTTATAATCGGAGGTTTGTGGATGATTTTGCGTCCATTGCATCTCCCTTGACTACTTTGACCCAAAAGAGTGAGAAATTTGAGTGGTCAGAGGCATGTGAGAGAAGCTTCCAGATCTTGAAAGATAGGCTTAATTCCGCTCCGGCGTTGACTTTATCGGAGGGTATAAAGGGTTTTGTTGTGTATTGTGATAAATCCCGAGTGGGTTTAGGGTGTGTGCTTATTTAAATGGGAAGGTGGTGGCGTATTCTCCTAGAAAACTTAAGGTGCATGAGAGAAACTATCCAACTCATGATCTTTAATTAGCGGCCGTAGTATTTGCCTTGAAGATATGGAGGCATTACATGTATGGTGTTCATGTTGATGTGTATACCGACCACAAGAGTCTTCAATATGTGTTTACTCAAAAGGACTTGAATCTCTGACAAAGAAGGTGGTTGGAATTGTTGAAGGATTACGACATGAGTGTTCTCTATCACCCCGACAAGACCAATGTGGTTGTAGATGCTCTAAGTCGTTTATCCATAGGTAGTGTGTCTCATGTAAATGAAGCCAAGAAATACAAAGTGAAAGATGTTCATAGGTTCCCTAGATTGGGTGTGAGGTTGGAAGATTCTCCGAATGGTGGTTTTATGGTGATTCACAACTTTGAGTCATCTTTGGAAGTTGAGGTGAAGTCCAAACAACACCTTGATCAACCATTGATGGAGTTGAAGGAATCAGTTCTTAGCAAGCTTAACGAGTCATTCTCCTTGAGGGGAGGGGAATCGTGTCTTGAGGTATCAAGGAAGCTCATGGGTCCCATTACTCCATTCATCCGGGTTCAACTAAGATGTATCATGACCTTAGGGAAGTGTTTTGGTGGGAAGGTTTGGAAAAGGACATCGGAATATGTTGCAAAGTGTCCAAATTGCCAAAAAGTCAAAAGGGAACACCAAAAGCCGGGTGTTATACTTCAAGAAATCCAAGTTCCTACTTGGAAGTGGGAAGACATCAATATGAATTTTGTGGTAGGTTGCCTCAGACACAAAAGCAGTATGACTCTCTATGGGTGGTTGCGGATAGGTTGACCGAATCCGCTCATTTCATTCCCGTTAAGTCTACTTTTTTGACGAAAGATTATGCAAAGATCTTCATAGATGATATTGTGTGTCGCCATGGTATTCCATTATCCATCATATCGGATAGGGGTGCACAATTCACATCTAGGTTTTGTAGGTCATTCCAAGAAGGGTTGGGTACTAGGGTGAAGCTAAGCATCATTATCCATCATATCGGATAGGGGTGCACAATTTACATCTAGGTTTTGGAGGTCATTCCAAGAAGGGTTCGGTACTAGGGTGAAGCTAAGCACCACTTTTCATCCCCAAATGGATGGTCAAGCGGAGTGTACTATTCAAACCCTTAAGTATATGCTTAGGTATTGTATTATTGATTTCAAGGGAAATTGGGCTAGGCATTTCTCTTTGGTCGATTTTTGTTACAATAATAGTTTCCATTATCCACATCCATGGCTCCTTATGAAGCATTGTATAGTATGAGGTGTAGGCCTCCTATTGGGTGGTTTTAACTGGGTGAGTCTTCACTTTTGGGTCCCGATTTTATTTATAAGACTTTGGAGAAGGTTCACATTATAAGAAATTGGTTACAAACACCCTATCGTCGGCACAAGTCTTATGCCGATCATAGGAGAAGGGAATTAGAATTCGAAGAAGGTGATAAAGTGTATTTAAAAATTTCGCCCATGAAAGGGGTGGTTAGATTTGACAAGAAAGGGAAGTTGAGTCCTCGTTATGTGGGTCCCTATGAAATCTTGCAAAGGGTTGGTAAGGTTGCTTATGAATTGAAACTCCCTAGTGAATTGGCTTCAGTTCATCTGGTTTTCCATGTTTCTAAGCTTAAGAAGTGTATCGGTGATCCCGAGTCTATTCTTCCTATTGAGGGTCTTGGTGTGAAGGATAACCTATCTTATGAGGAAGTTGTGGTTCAAATCCTTGATAGGCAAGTAAAGAAATTTAGGAACAAAGAGGTAGCTTCCGTAAAGGTGTTATGGAAGAATCACCTAGTTAAGGGTGCAAAGAGGGAGGACGAGGCCGACATGAAGTCCCCTTATCCTCATCTATTTGATAACTAAGGTTAGTAGTTCTTACTAATAAGGAAAATAACGACTAAAATTGTTTGATTTTTGCGAAGTTTCGCAAAATGTGCATTTTTGATGTCATTACAATGAAATTGTGCATTGGACTTGAAAATTTGCAATTCTTCTTGTTTTGAGTTGTGTTGTGCATTTTTATATGGTGAGTCTTTATGAAATGATATGTAGTATGTTGATAAGTTAAGATATGGCATAATTTACTCATATATGATATGTTGAGATCAGTAGTTGTTGTAAGAAGGAAATTCCTCATAATGTGATTTTGAGCCTTATGTGTGGTAATTGAAGCTTTTGAATTGCCTTGTGTAGATGAAGTGATTGATGTTGTTATGTATTATTGTTGGTTGGGCTCCTATTGTTGAGTCTATTCCTTTCTTCAAAAGGTTTTTAGTGTCAACCGGGGACGAATATTACTGGGGGGGGGGGGGNGGGGGGGTAATGTAACACTTCGAAAATCCAAGACGTGTTCTACAGCCTAACATAAGTTTCATAAGGTGTAGATACTGTTTTAAGATCAATTTTAATGAATATAAGTCATTTAGGAAGTCTAGAAACAAGAACGTCCATGACGTCCGGAAAGTAGTTCAATGAGGTACTAGCGTGCCTTAGACTATTTGACTAGCTTTTAGGAGTTGAAAATTGATGAAAATTAGTGGAAGGGTGTATAACATGCATATAAGTTGATTCATAGTCGAAATATCTGGGAACGACTCCCCAAGGACCAACCAAGGGCCCTTGAGGAGGACCCTTGCATTTTGAGGTCAAAGACTGCCTGGGAAGTGTGCATCCATGAGGGGAATCGACGAGGCGTAGGTTGATCGACGAGGCGTCGATGCCATCCATCGACCAATACTTAGAAATTTTGGATAATGGTCCATTCGTACCAGTCTCTGAATCAAACAACAAATGTGCAGCACGGAAGGGGGGACTGGCCATCGACTGACCCACGATCCGTCGATCGTGGTGTCATCTGTGGGGACTGGTTTTCACTGCACGTTTTCACTTAAATTAATTAATTAATTAGATTATTTAGGAAGTTAATTAGGGGTTAGGAGAGGTCTAATTAAGCTTTTTAACCACCTATATAAAGTCCTAACCTAATTAAGACTAACTAAAACTCTCGTAACTCACATATCCAAAAGCTCTCTTCCTTCTCTCTTCTTTCTCTCATCAGAAACCCATATTGAAGACCAAGCTAGAAGTGGTTTCAAGGGATTAAAAGGGTCAACTTCCTTCAACAATCTTCATCAATTATCAAGGTATGTGAATCCTTTCACCATTGTGACCTCTTTCCTCAAAGGTTCAACCAAATTGATTTCAAAAGTTGGGTTTTCAAGTGGGTTTTCATCCAATACGAATTTGATGTTGTGAATTGAATTATTTATGATTTATTTTGAATATTATATAAATATTAACATGTATTTATAACTTAATTATGATATATCTTGATGGTTTGGTCTAGTTTGTAGAAGATGACCTTTACCCCTTAACCCTAGGTTGTGATCTTGATACCAATTGTGTAATGTTGATTCAATTGACTTGGTTATTGGTTGAATTACTACTAGATGATGTTATATATCAATAATAAATGAATTAGGGTGAATTATAGTCTATCATGCTTGTTCTTGAGTAATTGAAGTAGATTATGACTTTGATCTATGCCTCTTGTCTTAAGCTTTGAACAAGTGTTGGATTATGATGTAGTGATTCCTTTAGCCTTGTTTTCATGTTTGTCATTGAATTATGATGATGTTATACCCTAATTGGGTTGAGTTAAGGGTGGTTGGTAATACCTTGATGATGTCTTATGAAGAATACTTGGTAAGTCTAATGATCCCTATTCTTTACTTCAAATTATGGTTAATTGTGATTAAGTCATGATGTTGTATTGGAGTATGACTTGTATTAGTATTAATAGGGTGGTATGATGTTGAATTGAAATGTCTTGACTATGATTCATGAGGTGTTGGCATAAGATGTAAATGTTATAAGGATGGTGAATGATTTACCAATGTGCTTTATTATGAAGTGATATGTAAATGTGCTAACTTCACTTATATGAATTGTAATGAAAGGATTATACTCATGCAATTATTAATGAGCTGATGATGATGATGATTATACAAGGCATTGACCCTATGCCCTACACTAAGTTATGATGATCAATAAGGACATGAAAGACATTTCAAAAAAGGACTCTAGCTTAGCACCGGGTGAACTAGAGTGAGGAGTGTCCCTTCACATATAGGGAAGGTAGGATCACTAATTCATGTAGCGTAAAGAGGGTCCCAACTATATTTCCTAGTTATTGAACTATGTTGCCCCCATAGGAATACTAGCTAGTGTATCTACGTAGTTGCTATGCTCATGTTTTGGTACTACCTTGGCAAGTAGTCCGCCTTCTTTCGGTGTAGGGTTCCATCATATCGGATTCCATATTAGCTCATGTAGTCTATGTCGTTTAGGGAAAGATGTTTCCAAAAAGGTAAAATGAATTAAAGGAATGAACTCTAACTAGGATAACCTAAGGGGTTTAGCTTATTCTAGGTAGGGGTATGAGACTCTACCTATACATTGCACTAGTTGTCCTTAAGTAAAGTCTTAGGAGGATGTTCTTATGTATGTATATGCTTGTTATTGAAAATGATATTCACATGATGATCTTACATGTTAATGATAATGTGTGATGTTAATTACTCTTATGAACATGTATTTGGTCTATAATTCTAAACTATGATATTATGTACTCTTCATGTTATGCTATGTAAAGTGGGATGTTGGTCATGATTCTTGTAAAGTTACTTGATTGATTAAGGTTATGGGGCTTTGCTTGGTCATTGCACTTGTTAACTTGATAGGGGTTCATGGGTAATATCTTACTTTGGTTATGTTAGAATGAACTCATATTCATGCTTGTGGATATTTATGACTTGATGATAGAGTTACTTGACTATGTATTCAATTACATGATATGCATGTTTACTTGACTAGTTTAGATGTTGTTTGTCTTGTGATGTCCATGCCTATGACTTATTGGTTTGGTATAGTCTTGTTGAATGTGAATAAAGGTTTTCAAAGTAATTGCATACTTAATGAAATGTCCTCATTTAGCATGTTTTCATGATATGTGTGCATATGGTCTCATACTTAGTACAAGTGGTGTATTAACACCATTTCTTCCTTTTCTCCAACATTTTAGGTTCCGATTGTTGAAGGGCTTTTGGAGACAACTTGAAGAAGACTTGAATTTCTTAATCATCCAAGTAGGGTAGGTCCTCACTTTCCGAGGGCGATGGCACTATCAAGCCTATGATATTGCTTAGTGTTCAAGACACTTATGCTTCTTTCCTTTTCATTTGGATATTAAACGTTATATGGCCTATATGTGGTCTTGTTTCATTGATGTATGGGATAGGCCCAATTTGATATACTTTTGTTAGATGGTTATGAGATGAGACAACTATTTTGAGACTATGTTATATTCTATATATCGAGGTCCGGCCCTTCACCTTCACCTTCACCTACACCTACACCTGTTCCAATTTCATCGTCAAGATTATTCATGTCCGCAAGATCAAATTCATCATTTAGCAGGCCTTCCTATACATTGTGATCCTCCTTGATAGGATTTTCTTCCACGTAGACTCTTAATATGGGCGATTTTTCCGTTGCTCCTAAATAAACAAGCAAACTAGGTGATACGCTCAAACTTACTTCTCAAATAAGAAGTAAAGCGGTCGCGTCAAGTAAATAACCCAACTAGTGAGGTTGGGATCGTTCCCACGAGGAAAATAGTCTAGACTTAACTTTAACTTGTTATTACTATTGTTCGGTTGATAACTTCCTTAGAAAGTAAAAACATAAAAATGTAAAAA
>NC_028645.1:34524057-34524519 GCF_001406875.1 Solanum pennellii | reverse complement strand
ATGTGCCTGCAAATTTAAAACCCATTAATAGAAAAAATGCTACCATTATTAAAAAGACGATAAGTATTGGGTTGCCTCCCAACAAGCGCCTGATTTAATGTCGCGGCACGACTGGGGACACTTGATTACTCAGACTTCATCAAGATGGTACGCCTCGATCACTTCATTCGCTGTTTCAGCATGCCCGAGATAGATTTTTATGCGCTGTCCATTCACCTTGAAACGCACACCCTCCTTGGTTTCCAACTCAACTGCTCCATGATGGAATAGTTGAGTAACCGTGTAAGGACCAGTCCATTTTGACTTGTGTTTGCCTGGAAACACGCGCAATCTGGAATTGAATAAAAGCACCAAATCCCCAACCATAAACTCTCGTTTTTCAATTTTGTTGTCATGGTACTTCTTCATTTTTTCTTTGTATAGGGCTGAGCTTTCATAGGCTTTCAGGCGAAATTCATCAAG
>NC_028645.1:34418882-34519618 GCF_001406875.1 Solanum pennellii | reverse complement strand
CTTTAACTCTTGGAATCTGGGTACTGGGATCACTTCTCTGATCTTCACGACGAACCTGCAGGACGGACCGTCATAGCCATGACGGACCGTCACAAGCTTCGTAATCCCACACTTGTCAGACTTCCCCATCTTCCTTCAGCAGCTTCTCTACGCTGCCACCTACGGACTGTCACAGGCATGACGGACCGTCATAATCTCCGTAGGTGGTCTCTTCTGCATTTCTCTCTCAAAATCTCCGCATTTGGCTTTGGAAAGATTTCCTGCAAAACAAAGAGAAACTTGTATAAAAATTAGCACAAAAAGGGCTTTTGGACGCACTAAACTTAAGGAAAAAGCAATAATTATACCGTGAAACCACGGTATATCACTAGGTTGATTAGTTATTCTAAAAGGTAAAACCTTCTCATTATGAAAACTGGGAAATGTAACTCATGAAATGATCTTTCGGTTTACAATTGTATCCAGACTTTTGCATGACTAAATTGAAGAAATTATTATACAAACTATTCTTTTGACATACATCCTTACTGAATGGGCTCCTCGTTTATTACTATCCCCCCCAGTACTATATAAATCGATTTTTCTTCTCTACCCATTGACCACGATAATCAATCCCTACTAATAATAACTCTAGTTATTGTATCTCGAGAAATATATGTTGCAACATGACTATTTAGTAGCGAGATGTAAGTCATATATAGCTAAATATGACTATTCTGTTGTAAGAAATAAATCAAATGTGGCAACATGTTTATGTTATATGTTGCCACATATGGCTTTTTTATTATGAAATGTACGTCATGTGTTGCTACAAATAACTATTATGTTGCGATTGAAATAACCTTTTTGTTGCTATATATAACATAAACATGTTGTCACATATGATTTATTTATCATGATAGAAGTATAATATATAGCAACATATAACTATTGCTATTAAAATAAAATTTTTGTTGCTACATATGGCTGTAATATGTTACAATAGTCAAAGGTTGCAACATATATAGCCATATGTTGGAAACGTGAATGCAAATTATTGAAAAAATTGCAAGTACCCAAATTAGATGATGATGAATGATTTCAAATAATATTTACTTACCAGAACAATAGTGTGTGACCCAATTGCTTATGAAGTAACTCCAATTGAAACAAAATGAAATTTGGTCCACTGACTACAAATTAGCTAAATCTGATTCAAGAAGAAGAAACGAAAAAGAAGAAAGATGAAGCACCAGCAACTAAGACCCACAATGTACGAAAAGAAGAAGAAGAAGAAGAAGATGAAGTGAGCGGGAAGAAAGGAAAGAAAGCAAGAAAAGACGAAAGAAGAAGAAGAAGAAGAAGACGAAGAGTAGGAGGAATACGACGGCCGGATGCGGGGGAAAAATCTTTTATTTCCCTTTTTTTCTTGATGGTGGTTTCCATTTCCCACCAATATTGGTTAAATAAGATTTGATATTAGTCAATTTACCCTTTTACCCCTAATTTAATCCCACGAAAATTGGTTAAATTAGATTTTAGTCAATTTACCATTTTACCCTTCATTTAGTTCAGTGGACCAAACTGTCAACTTATAAACTTGAGGGCAACTCCACAATCCTTAATCATTAATGAAACACCGAGTACTCAAAATAGTCCAAAAATAAGCTTTTAGGAAATCTGCAGGAGCAATCGACGATCACTATCGTTCGTCTGATCTACTGCCCGTACTGCACATCTGTAGTTTGTGACTGAAACTTTCCCATGACGTAGCCCAGAAGAATTGACTATGTGTCGACCCACGGACAGACCTACGGTCCATAAGTTAGACTACAGTCTGTAGTCTGTGTCCGTCGATCAACACCCATTTACACAGCCTCTTACATAAACCACGATTAACTTGTACGATCCGTAGATGGACCTAAAGACTGTAGGTGGAAATTAGCAGACAAATAGGGGGAAATGTTGTTGGGTCAACTTCAAATGATCATAACTCTTAGCACAAAATTAATTAGGTGTCCCTTGACCTAAGAAAAATATAATAATTAAATTAGCTTTCCATAGCCACTGAGTTTGCTAAAATCAGACCTCCACGTAAAAAGTTATGCCCGTTTTGGTAAAGGCCTATCGAACAGACCCGACCTACGGACCCAAACGACGAACCATCGATTGAACGACGGCCTGTCAGTCCAAGTCGTCGTTTGGTCCGAGAACAATTAACTCTCATGGGTCTTTTGGTCTTTTTTGCACTTTGTTTAAACCCTAAGATACATTGTTTTGACCCCAAATCATCAGATTTTAGTCAATTTAAGCATAAAAACATAATTAAAACTTACCTAAGCCAAAAAAATAAATCAAAACTTAGAAATTTAGAAGCAAGAAAGGATAAAAAAGTCAAGAACCCTTGTTCAAGAACACAACAAGGTTCCACCTGTTCCAGCCTCAAAATCTAAATATTTCTCTGTGGATTTCATCACCAGGTATATAAAATTTCACTAGTGGATTCCATTCACCTATTAGATCCCTAGTTTTAAGTCAGTACTTGATTCTTTTATCATGATTAAACCTAGGGTTTCTAGAATTACAACAGATCATCATAAATTAGTTAAATATGTGTTCCAAATTAGATTATTAAGTTATTATTCAGATTATCACATGGATTCAGAACCCTAGCTGTCTATTTCTTTAGTTCTTGAATTAACGTGCTATGTCAGATATTTCAGTTACTTCAGATATACATGCCTCAGTTATTAATATATCATTATAAAGTTATTTTTTGCATTCTCATTTTGCATGTTCACTTTTGAGCTATCCAATATTCACAGAAATTCAGTCATAATCAATTAACTACATAAATAATTGGGAGTAGCATAATAGTTAGTTGGACTAGGGTTTAACGTACTCACTTAGTCCCAGAATTACTAGCCAAGTAGGTTGTAAGTCCCCTCTTTGGGCATCAGTTTAGTGATCACGCCAGCATGCCTTTATACATCTGGCATGATACATTGGGTCCTCTCGATGGGGCGTATACATCAAACTCCGCATTTAGCTCATGTGGTACTATTATCGATTATTAGTAGCTCCCACAGTTCAGTCAGACTCTCTTGCATTGACCATATTTACAAATCAGTTAGTATCCAGTCTCAGTATGTTTTAAATTTGGTCATTGCATCCATTTTGCTCATAATTCATTATATATATATATATATATATATATATATATATATATATATATATATATNCCCACTTAGTCCCAGAACTACTAGCCAAGTAGGTTGTAAGTCCCCTCTGTGGGCATCAATTTAGTGATTATGCCAGCATTGCCTTTATACTTCTGGCAGGGTATATTGGGTCCTCTCGATGGGGCGTATACATCGAACTCCACATTTATCGCACGTGGTTTTTATTATCGGTTATTAGTAGACCCACAGTTCAGTCAGACTCTCTTATATTTACAATATTTACAAATTAGCTAGTATCGAGTCTCAACATGTTATAAATATGGTCATTGTATCTATTTAGCTCACAATTATATATATATATCATGTTCCGATTATTATACTTGCTTTTGTGGTTGTACAATTATGTTTTATTTCAACTTTACTCTATCCTACATGCTCAGTACCTTCAAGTACTGACGCATATGTGCGCTACATCTTCTCGTGATGTAGGTTTAGGTTCTCACTATCCAGATTGCGCTTAGATAGATTTCCGATCTCCAGTTCATTATATTCAGTGGTGAATCCTCATTCTCCGAGGACAATGGTTATGATTTTCTTTTATGTATTTAGTCCTTTAGTTTTAGTTTTTGCTAGACTTAGCTGGGGCCTGTCCTAGCATTTCTAGTCAGTTTAGAGGCTATTTTTAGACAGAGTTAGTTTCAGCTTAGCATTGAGTTAGTATTTCCTTTGTATTAAACTCATCTATTTACAAATATTCCAGCTATAGTACATGGGTATTCCCTATCTTTTCATTTAAAGTATGATTTAGCTTCCGCATCTGTCACATCCAGCGAGCAACCCCTAGAAGTAACATGGCATACTTGACCTCTCGGAGTTCTTATAGAAGCCCATAGTTATCATTCATCGCATTTGTGATAGTTAATTTAGCGAAAAATTTTAAACTTTTCATAGCACATCATCTGCCAGAAACTTCACTTCATATATATATAAGATCTCATATTACATGCTTAGACTCTAAGTCTCATTTCCATCTTAGACTTAACAACATTAGAGTACATTAGGGACACGACCCATACAACATAAGACATTAATATAATACTAATTATACACTTTACAGTAAACCATGTTTAGGAGATCCTTGGAACTTAAGGATTTCTTTCCTTGAGCTTGGGAATCATCTATCAAGCTCCTAACCATTTAAGAAATCCTTTAAAGCATCCATAACCTACACTTTGTTTATAAAGTAGAGAAGAATGATATTATTACAAGAATGCACTAAATATGACAACCATGAAAAATATGCATTGAAAAGGGACATTTTCTTGAAATCATACTTCATGCCTTTTTGAGTAAATCTTCATAAAAAATTTATACAATTGCATTTAAATCGTTCACATAATTCATATAGACATATTCAAAGGCCAAATATCATAGAAAATCATATATAGGATTTAAGACATTTTTTAGGTCACATTATAGTGAACTCGTTTTTGCTTTACAGTGAACTATCTTTTCTTTTACTCATTAACCTCCCAAGTAACCCTCTAGTGATACTTGGTGCAGTGCGTCACCTTAGGGAACAAAGAAAGCATATATATAACCTACACAAGTCATCACATATAATCATAGAAGTATAACACATGATATACCCATTTAAGTTAAGACTTCATTGGCTTTACAGTAAGTTACCTCTATTTGCACATATTTTTGCTTCACTTCACATAAGACATTATAAGATCTTATTCATGACCTCAATCTTAGTGTACAAGTGCAATGTACATGTGAAGCCCCATAACCTCACACATACTTAATAAGCCCTTCATGAGACCACAAACCTTAACACTTCATACATCAACATAACAAGTAAAGGCAACTTCAGCCAAACTAGGCAAGACCTTCATCATATAGTCATCAATACCAACATCATGCATATAAGGAAAAGTTCACATCGTTTAGACTAATACAATGCACATCTTCATAACAAGTAGACCAATACTATCATGCCATGTATAAAGACAACCATAATCATACACCTCAGAACACCTTCTTAGATCTTTCTAAGGAGCTACTTGTGCAACCTCTAGATGGGTTGATTACTTCAACCTATCCTAAGTAACCTTTCTTAGGTCATCCTAGTTAGGGTCTTAGTCATTTACTTTCATTTTTCATTTTACATTAGGGAAACTATAACCTTAACCGATACTAAGACCATGGGTTCTAAAATGGAATTTGGTGTTGGTGAGCCTTACTCCAATGGATGGTATTCTTACCTAGCCAAGGTAGAACCTCAACACATGCTAGCATTTTAGTTGATATCACATTGTTAGATCGTATGTGGCAAGTATAATTTATGGGACTTGGGGCATCATGGAAACATCACTCTAACACCCTTTTTGTACATGAGGATATCCACCCCGTGAGGACTATGGTGAACCCTACTTTCCCTCCTTGGGAAGGTTCCACCCCCTCATTTACAAGTTCACTCGTGCTTAGCTAATTTCCTTTTATTGAAAAGCCATTGTTACGCTACTTTTAAAAAACTAGGCTTTAGGATATTCACTCCCTATATGCTTAGCTCATAGGTCATAGATGATAATTCATCAACCTAAATCATGTGAGAAACCATTCACATGGACATAGCATATATCATTAGCACTATCTAGTTTAGGATACACTTGAGAACACCTTTCAAGGCTCCTCTATTGACTAGATCATCATTCATGTGTGTGTGTGTATATATATGTGTGAGTACTCCATTCACATAACACATTATGGTCACACATGTTCACACATTCATATTCATACACATAGAAACCAAAACTAGAAACTATCCTATCAAGGCACACATGTGCAATGCATAGGCAAGGTTCCATACTCTTGCCCATACTAGTACACCTATCAAGTTGTCCTAGTTAAAAGGAAACACATATCATACTTTCATAGACATAACCTTAACATTCATAGTAGTAGAAACTAGTGAATATGAGAACTACCATTCATTAAGACACCATGACCTATACTACTTGTAAGCATGCATGTAAAGTGAGGGTGTGTGTACATTGGTCAATACATAATGGCTATCAACGACACATTGAGGCAGACACCCTCTTAATACCACATTACATTTTCAAGCATAGACCAAACAACACCATTTAGCATAGGAGGCAAGACAATCTTCACATTTCATTCAAGACTCCTAACCTTAGCTATTCACACATTCACATAGGGGTACATGGGTAGGGGTCATCAACCCTTAATACTTCATTAATGGAAGCAGCTACACATGATCTTAACATAACTATTTACATGCTCATGACATTAACAACACAACCTAGATTATAGTTAGAATTGGAAACTAGGCATAGGCTTCAGATAGGATAATTCATCACCAACACACATTCATAGTATAGTTGCCTTCAAGGCCATGATCACATCACATATATATTGGAAATAAATTAAACACACCCACAAGTAGTGGACCATACCATACAATTCCATACAAGGCTTCATCAATTAACAATACTATAGAAAGGTAGGGGAGTAGATGAGTATAGCAATTCTTACCAATCCTTTAAACTTTGGTCTTCATTGAACATTACTACTATTTTGGTCAACAGTTCAAACATAAGGAAGTAACTATCGGTATACTAACATAATTGCAAATCATACATTAATCATAACAAGATTGGATTCATATTAGGTCTAATACATCATCAATTTATATAATGTGAAGGGAAGTTGATCTCTTATCAATTATTTCTCACTTTGATTGTCAATTAGTCATGCTAACAATTAATAAATAATATACATAAAAAGGAAGTAGTTAAAGATACCCTGACTTAGAAGAAATCCTACTACAATTTGCCAACAGGTCAAGATTACAGTGCGAATCATGGAATTACAATAGAGAGGAATTATGGATCAAGTATTCAAGCATCAATCCACATTGGATACCAATACATAATTCATCATTATAATATATTATAGGCAGTACCTAGAGTACATTTAACCCTATACAACATCATGAACCAATTACCATGGAATCGAGATACATAGAACTACATTAGCACTTTATAGAAGATAGGACAAGATGAATCAATACTACCTGATCCTCAAGCCTTGATACACATTGGATTCAATACATATAATTCATAATCTTTATACATGATAGGAAGTAGTTAACAATCAATTTAACATAATCGAATTCCAATTTTATACATTATGAGACCAATGTTACATTGAATCATGGAAATCTAAGCTAGGCATGTTCAATTCTTCATACATTGATCCACGTGGATCCTTAATCATCAATTCATCATAAATTAATGTAAACAATAGTAAATATAACTAATTCAATGTCATAGACTTGCAATTAAATCAATAAAAAGCCATGATCACAATGCCCATGCAAGACTAAATCGATTTTGGGGAGGGACATGGGTTCATCATGAAATTGGATTGTTTTTCATGTTAAAACAATCACATTATAATCAATTCATTATTATTAATCCATTAAAAATGTTTTTATCAAGAACTCAAGGCTAGATTGAAAATTGAAAGTTTTATCATGAAATCTCTTTGAAAACTTTGAGAAGAACTCTCCAAGTGAAAGGTTACTTAGAGACGAAGGATCACCATGCATTTGTCTAGTTCAAAACCTCTAAAAATTGAAGAATAAATCATAGAAATCCCAGATCCAAGTTTTTCTTGAGAGTCACCTCCAATGGAGGTTTCTAGGGAGAATATTTCTTGAGGGAAAGTCTAATTTGTCTAGAAGGGATTGGGAATGGGTTGTTCACGTGTTTGATCCTGTAAATACACACAAAAATAGCTAAATAAATCAATTAAGGTAATTTTAGGATGTTGGGTGAATTTTCATTCACCCCTTTAATGAGGCAGTCGCATGGCAGCAGTTGCAGCCACCATCGACGGACAACATCGACCAGGTGTCGACTGGACGACTGGGAGTCCTGCTGCTCCGTCGTCGGTGACTGCAGCTTCCTCTTGGTGGCTTCATCTCCTGTGACTAAGTGTCAACCCACGCCCCAATCAACGGGGCGTCGATGGACTGACGAGGCGTCACTTGGAGCTCGTCGATTGACACTTCCAAGGCAGTGTCTCGACAACCCTTGGGTCCTTCTTGTGGGACCTTTTGCAGGGCCCTTGAGTAGTCGTACCCATACATTTCCAAGGTAGATATGCACATTGACAATTCAAGGACCTTCCATGCAAGTTTCGCCTAAAATTCACACATTAAACACGTCAAAACATTCTAGGCCCCATCAAGACATATTTGAACGTCTCAAGGGCTACCTTTCAAATGTCTTAGATGTTTAACCTCCAAACTTCATGAAACTCCATATACTACATATAAAAATCATTATTACTCATTTTAAGACTTCACAAGCTCATGACATACCAATATAAGTACGTATAGAGACATGAGACACAGAGGTGACTAGTCGTTGAACGTGTTGGTCGTCCCATGACGATTGACTTCCAAATAACCTCAAACCTTACACACCGCCTCAATACCATATTACAAGACATTTTAGGCCTTATACCCTTATGACAAACATGTTAGGCTCCAGACACCCTAACTCATTTTGGGGGTCTTACAATATCCCCCACTTGGGAACATTCCTCCTCAAATGACACTTAGAGTACTTTAATCACAACAAGGACTTCAGTGCATCATAGAGCAGTTCATCACATTCATTAAATCATAACATAGAAGTTAATGCTCCAAACTTACAAGGAACACAACTTCAAATCATTTTAGCACTCAATGCACACAAGCAAGTAAAACTTTTATTCGCTCTCTCTTTAATGCATCAAACACAAAGGCTCTTATCATGTTTATAGAAGGAACTTCCTTTTCCTAGTTATAACATGGTCATTACTTCATTTTATTTAATATATCATCATGTAAGGTCACACATAAGTAGATTCCGACAATACTCAAAGCCATTTAAGCACTCATACTTCAATGCACATAGACTTGAGTTAATTAGATTGACAATGGACTCTTATTAATTTTACCTAGTGGTATGAGGGTGATACTCAACCATACACTGTTTAGTTGTGTCCATGGAGGAATGTCCATCTATTCAACACACTTACATGTCTCATGAGTTCATACCTAAGTAAAGTACAAGATCAATTCCTTTTTAAAATGAGAAATTCTCAACTTTTAAACCAAAGCATGCTCATGTTTTCTTCCAAGTGAAGTCAAAATCGTAAGTCACACCAAGCACATCATCACAAATAGGAAGTCATATCACAAAATGTCAATTTCTAACATAGCAATAGCCTTCACAATAAGCATCATTTGAGAAAAATAACACAAATCATAGGCACGCACAAGACCACTTAGCTAAACATGCTTTCACTTTTCAAGAGTGAGCCTACAATCATGCTTTCCAAATCATAAAACTCACATAGTTTTCAAGAGACCCTACACTTTTAATTTTAAAGAGACTCAACTTTGAATTATAAGGCTAAACCTTACCTATAAAAAATGACTAAAACCAAGTTTCTTACCTTATCTCATGAAGTCAAATGCACAACTATCATATCAAAATGCAAATCAACATGAGGAAACTATGACGTTAACCATAATTTCTTTTCAAGTACTTTAGAACCTTCAAAATACTCTTAAGATAGTGTCAATTAAGAAATACCAAACATGTAAAGGTCATGCAATTCATACTTAAATGCAGGATTTTATTCATGAACAAGCTTACTAAGAAATTCATAACTTCAAGCTCCAGCAAAAATAGAAGGACAAGATAGAAAATATCTACAACCTTACTACTCCATCACCATCCCCCACTTTGGGTAAACCTAATTAAGAACAACTTAACCCAATTTTCAAGAGGAACTTAGCCTTTAAACCAACAAAGAGGTTACAGTAACTTACCATAAGGTTTCAAAGGCATTCCAAGCCTTATCACCTATGCAAATTGCCCCCAAACATTCAAGTTAGGTCATACTATTTAACCACATAAGTTCTTCAACAATACAATGAACACCAAGGTCATACATCATTAGGGGAAGACAACAAGGAAACTTAGTCATAAGGACTCTTTCTTTTCTTTCAACATTAGGGTAACTTCTAGTTCAATCAAACCCACATTATCACCCTACCAAAATAAGAATACTACCCTCAATTCTAGGGGAAACATCAATTCCACAACATCAAGGGACTCACAACACAATAAGAAGTTAGAAACAAATCTACGACTCGTCATGCGATAAAACTCTCATTCTTCATTCCAAATAGCAAATCTCCTTTTTACATTCCTTATCATGCTTATATGCATCAATTCTCTACACATTTCAACAACTTCTAATCAAAGAACAAGTTAGTCGATTTCTCAAATTTACAGTAAGTTGCCAAATATTACAGTGAATATGCTTTAAAAGTCCAAAAAATGCAACATTTAGGCAATTTATGGGAAAAACATGACAATATGAAATACAGAACTTTACCAAGACAAGCATACTATCATCACACCTAGGATCAACTCTATACATAGGACTCCAATCCATACTAGGCAACTTATCAAGGACCACATATATACAAAGGAAAAGATTGAACACTTTTAAGCACATATTCTTAGGGTAGCATGCTTCCATAGGTAGTCATTAAGCATTTCAAGTTCAAATCATATTATTAGGCTACCATCATGTAAAACCATATAGGAAGCACATCATTCCAAAAGAACTCATTTTAACCATATTTACTTCTAACATGCTTTAACTATATCATGACATACATTTCTCAATATAACATACTATTTCACATAAATTTCATATATAGTCATAATTGGCATCACACCATAAAAATATGCCAAAATTCACCTTCACACATACTCCTTCAACTATAAAACCAATATAATCATTTAAACTCACTTTTTATCCCTCAAACAGAGAGATACAATCTCATCCAAGCAATCACATCTAAAAGACCACCAGAAAAGAAAACATAAGAGAGAGATCTTTTAGAGTTAAGTTTGATAGCACTATATGAGAATGATGAAGAAGGTGAACTCTATCGTCCTATAGCCTCTCGTACCATTTGATGAGTCGTGACTCACCACCAATTATAGAAGACTCTAATAGACGTGGCAATATGAGACTTTTAGAACCAAAAACCATTTTCATAAAACTGATGCTCTGATACCACGTTTGTGAATCCGCGGAGCACCCCATAGAAGTAACATGGCGTACTTGACCTCTCAGAGGTCTTATACAAGTCCATAGTTATCATTCATCGCATTTGTCATAATAAATAGCAGAAAATATAGAACTTTTCATAGCACATCATATGCTAGAAACTTCACTTCGATATATATAAAATATCATATTACATATTTTGAATCTAAGCTTCTTTGCAATCTTAGACTAAACAACATTAGTGTATATTAGGGACACGACCCATACAACAAAATACCTTAATATAATACTAATTTATACACTTTACAGTAAACCATGTTAGGAGATCCTTGGAACTTAAGGATTCCTTTCCTTGAGCTTGGGAATAATCTATTAAGCTCCTCACCATTTAAGAAATCCTTTAAGAGTCCATAACCTACACTTTGTGTAAAAAGTAGAGAAGAATGGAATTATTACAAGAATGCACTAATTATGACAACCATGCAAAACATGCATGCCTTTTTGAGTAAATTTTCATAAAACCTTTACACAATTGCATTTATATCTTTTACATACTTCATGTAGACATATTCAAAGGCCAAACATCATAGAAAATCACATATAGGATATAAGTCATTTTTGAAGTCACTTTACAGTGAGCTCCTTTTTGCTTTATAGTGAACTATCTTTTCTTTTACTCATTAACCTCCCAAGTAACCCTCTAGTGATACTTGGTGCAATGCATCACCTTAGGCCACAAAGAAGGAATAAATATAACCTACACAAGTCATCACATATAATCATAGAAGTATAACACATGATAGATCCATTTCAAGACTTCATTGGCCTTACAGTAAGTTACATCTATTTGCACATATTTTTGCTTCACTTTGCATTAGACATTATAAGATCTTATTCATGACCTCAATCTTAGGCTACTAGTGCAATGTACATGTGAAACCCCATAACCTCGCACATACGTAGTAAACCCTTCATGAGACCACAAACCTTAACACTTCATACATCAACATAACAAGTAAAGACAACTTCACCCAAACAAGGCAACACCTTCGTCATATAGTCATCAAGACAAACATCATGCATGTAAGGCAAGTTAAGATCATTTAGACTTATACCATGCACATCATCATAACAATTAAACTAACACTACCATGCCATGCATAAAACATAATCATAATTGTCACGCCCCGAGATACCCCTGAGACGCGGACACGGAACCTTGGACCACAAGTGATCCCAAGCTAACCCTGCTAGCATGATCATGAGCATACTAAAGATAATAAACTAATGCGGAAGCTAAATCATAATTAAATCTTAAAAGATGGGGAATACCCATATTCTATAACTGAGATATTTGAAAACAATGAGTTTAATACAAAGGAAATATTAAGTTAATACTAAGATGAATCTAACTATGTTTGAAATAAGCCTCTAAACAGGACTAGAAATACTGGGACAAGCCCCAGCAAAAACTGAATCCAAATTACCAAAGATTGAAATGCAACTCATAACTGTTGTCCTCGGAGAATGAGGACTCACCACTGAATCTACTGAACTAGAGATCGGGAAATCGATCTATGCGTGATCTAGATGCTGAGAACCTGAACCTACATCACGAGAAGATGTAGCGCATGTACGCGTCAGTACTTGAAAGGTACTGACAATGTAGGATATAGTAAAACTGAAATAAACATAACTTAACATGCATATTAGCAAGTATAATAATCTAACATGATAAACTGAATTCTAAGCTAACTGGATGCAATGACTAATTTATAGCATAATGAAACTGAATACTGAATATACTGATAAATGATCAATGCAAAGAGTCTGATTGATTTTTGGGAGCTACTAATAACTGATAATAAAACCACATGAGCTAAATGTGGAGTCAGATGTATACGCCCCATCAAGAGGACCCAATACACCCTGCCAAAGGTATAAAGGTATGCTGGCGTGATCACTAAACTGATTGCCCACAGAGGGGACTTACAACCTACTTGGCTAGTATTTTTGGGCTATACTACCCATAGATTGTATACTAAGAGCATCTGCTACTACATTAGCCTTACCCGGATGATAATGCACACTCATATCATAATCCTTAAGGAATTCTAGCCGTCTCCTCTGGCGAAGATTCAACTCTTTCTAGATGAACACATACTGAAGGTTCTTATGGTCAGTGAACACATCTACGTGAACACCATACAAGTAGTGTCTCAAGATCTTGAGTTTAAACACCTTTGCTGCAAGCTCGAAGTCGTGAGTTGGATAGTTCTTCTCATGAACCTTAAGTTGTCTAGAGGCATAAGCTATTACCTTACCTCGCTGCATTAACACACAACCTAGGCCAACTATGGATGCATCACAATAGATCACATAACCATCTGAACCCTCTGGTAGAGTTAAGACAGGACCTATAGTCAATCGTGTTTTCAATTCTGCAATGCTTTTCTCACAATTATCTGACTATTGAAACTTGACCATCTTCTGAGTCAACCTAGTCAATGGTGAGGCTATGGATAAAAATCCTTCCACAAACCTTCTGTAATAACCTACTTGACCTAAGAAATTTCTTATATGCGTAGCAGATGTAGGACTGGGCCACTGTTTCACTGCTTCTATCTTCTATGAATCCACTCGGATCCCTTTGCTAGATACAATGTGACCAAGAAAAGTAATGGATTGCAATCAGAATTCACAATTATTAAACTTAGCGAATAACCGGATATCCTTGAGAGTCTGCAAACAACTCTCGAAAGACTTGCATGTTCTTCCTCACTCCTAAAGTAAATGAGGATATCATCAATAAGACGATAACGAACAAGTCCAAGTACTGTTTGAAAACTCTGTTCGTCAAATCCATGAAAGTTGCAGGAGCATTAGTTAGTCCAAATGACATAACTAAAAATTAATAATGACCATACTGAGTTATGAAGGCTGTTTTTGGAATGTCACTATCTCTGAGTCTGAGCTGATGATTACCCGATATGAGGTATATCTTTGAGAAATGGCTAGCACCCTCAAGTTGGTCAAACAAGTCATCAATTTTTGGTATGGGATACTTATTATTGAATGTGACCTTGTTCAACTGTCTATGGTCAATGCACATTCTGAGAGAACCATCTATCTTCCTTACGAAAAACATTGGTGCACCCTATGGTGAAATACTAGGTTTGATGAAGCCCTTATCTAGAAGGTCTTTCAGCTACTCTTTCAATTCCTTAAGCTCTGCTAGAGCCATTCTGTAAGGAGGAATATAAATAGGCTGGGAATCTAGAAGGATATCACTTCGAAAGTCTCCCTTTAGGGAGGGACTCCGAGAAGATCTTCTGGAAACACTTCTGGAAATTCACAGACTACTGGAACTGACTCAAGAGTTGGGTTTTCAAGGCTAGAATCGAACTGGATGATAGTGATAACCCTTAGATATCATCTTTCTGGCCTTAAGGTAAGAAATAAATCAACCCATAGGCGCTAAGGTACTACCCTTCCATTCTAAGTTTGGTTCATTTGGAAACTGAAAACGAACAATCCTAGTTCTACAATCGACTGAAGAATAACATGAGTTTACCCAATCTATGCCTAGAATGACATCGGAGTCTACCATTTCTAACTCTACTAGATCTTCTGAGGTAACTTTATGAGAGACAGTGACAGGGCAATTTTTGTATACCCGTCTAGCTATAAATGGGTCACCGACTTGAGTAGAGACTGAGATATGTTCTGAGGGAGTTTCTGGACTAACACTTAATTGGACTGCTATACTGAGTTATAAAAGACAAAGTTATGTCTATTGTCTTTCCACTGAGTGAACCATGGAGTCATATCCTTGAGTTTGTAGGATGCCAATCTCACCTATCACTACCAGTTACTGACATCACACCAAATATTGTTTTACCTAATCAATGAACTTCTGTGGTCCTTACCAACTTGCAACCCTAAAAACTTAGGTGTCTTCATCCTAACAAAATCACAAACTCTGGATGCCACTAATAAATCATTTCTATCAGTAGGAACTAGAACCTGCTGATCGTTCTGGTTGGTCATACACCGATCCAAAAGCTAAATTGGCGTTCTGAAACTCTCCATTTGAACTTCCTTATCTGTTACTAGAGGAACTACGTTAGCATTGCGTCCATTAGCATTTTATGCCTAAGCTCTACGAGAAGGGATGATCTTAAGAGCACAACGTCAAGTTAGAATGGAATTCGATCATAACTTACGGACGATAAGAGTAACAAGAAAGTGAAGTTTATCCTAAAACATTTCATAAGCTCCCTATAATTAGATGTGGTGCACTTCAACCCATGAAAAGGACTCTAGTTAGTGCGGCTTTTTCAGACATCCTAGGACTCTTCAACCTAGTGCTCTAATACCAAGTTTTGTCATGCCCCGAGCTACCCCCGATACGCAGACACGGAACCTAGGAACACAAGTGATCCCGAGCCAACCCTGCTGGCATGATCATAAGCATACTAAAGATAATAAACTGATGCGGAAACTAAATTATAATTAAATCTAAAAAAGATGGGGAATACCCATATTCTAGAACTGAGATATCTGAAAACAATGAGTTTAATACCAAATAAATATTAACTCAATACTAAGCTGAATCTAACTATGTCTGAAATAAGCCTCTAAACTAGACTAGAAATATTGGGACAAGCCCCTGCTAAATCCAGCAAAACTGAAACCAAATTACTAAAGATTGAATGAAACTCATAACTATTGTCCTCGGAGAATGAGGACTCACCACTAAATCTACTGAACTAGAGATCAGGAAATGGATGCAATGACCAATTTATAACATGCTGAAACGGAATACTGAATATACTGATAAATGATCAATGCAAAGAGTCTACTGAACTGTGGGAGCTACTAATAATCGATAATAAAACCACATGAGCTAAATGTGGAATCGATGTATACGCCCCATCGAGAGGACCTAATATACCCTGCCAAAGATATAAAGGCATGCTTGTGTGATCACTAAACTGATATACCACAGAGGGACTTACAACCTACTTGGCTAGTAGTTCTGGGACTATTGGGTACGCTAAACCCTAGTCCAACTCGGTATTATGCTACTCCCGTGGATTCTGTAAATTTACTGATTATGTCTGAGTTTCTGTAAATACTCGATATCTCAAAACTGATTATGCAAACTGAGAATGCAACAATTAATCTGGTAATTATGCATGTATGACTGAGGCATGTATATCTTAAGTGTCTAAAATATCTGACCTAGCATGTGTAATTCAAGAACTAAAGAAATACAAAGCTAGGGTTCTGAATTTCATGCGATAATTTGAGTAATAACATTATAATCTGATTTGGAACATATATTTAATAAGTTCATGAAGTTCTATCAAAGTTTTAGAAACCATAGGTCTAATCATAATATGGGAATCAAGATCCTGACTAAAAACTAGGGATCCAATGGGTGAAAGGAACCCATTAGTGAAATGCCACATACCTGGTGATGAAATCCACGAGAAAATACTTAAGTTTCGGGGCTGGAACTGCTAGAACTTGTTGCGTTCTTGAAGTAGGGTTCTTGAGATTTTTCTCCTCTCTTAATTCTAATTTTCTAAGTTTTGATTTAATGATTTGACTTAGATATGTTTTAGTTATGTTTATAGGCTTAAATTGACTAAAATATGATGATTTAGGATCAAAATGACGTAAATTAGGGTTTAAACGAAATGGGAAAGGTCGAAAAGACCCTTGGGAAAGTTGCTGTCGGACCAAACAACGGCCAAGACTGACGTTCAATCGTCTGACCGACGCCTCGTCGTTGGGTCCGTCGACTGGGCCTGTTCGACATGCCTTTACTAAAATTGGCATAACTTTTTACTCAGAGGTATGATTTTAGCAAGGTTGGTGGATATGGAAAAATAATTCAATTATGTATCTGTGGGTAGTTCATGGGACACCTAATTCATTGTGTGCTAAGATATTTGACCATTTGAAGTTGACACAACTGCATTTCCCCCTTAACTGTCTGCTAATTCCCACCTACGGTCAAACTCACGGACCGTGTTGGTCATTCACAGCTCTTGTAGAGAGTGGGTGAATGGGGGTCTTGATCGATGGTCACGGACTACGAATCGTCGTCTGACATACGTACCATAAGTACGTCCGTCGTCCAAGACTTAACCAATCTTTCTGGGCTGAAATTTTTGGGAGTTTCTGATTGGTTGTGCAGGACAGACCGTGGGTCATGCTATGGTCTGTCGATGCCACCGTTGGTTGAACCTGCAAATTTTTTTTCTGTAAAGATTGTTTTTGGTCTGTTTTGGCTATGGGGTGTTACAATAGTCATACACCTTAGGACACCTTCCTAGAACTTCTAACGAGCTACTTGTGAAATATCTAAATGGGTTCATTACTTCCACCTGTCCTAAGTAACCTCCCTTAGGTCATCCTAGTTAGGGTCTTAGTTATTTACTTCCATTGTCCATTTTACTTTAGGGAAACTATAGCCTTAGCCAACACTAAGACCATAGGTGCTAAATATGAAATTTAGTGTTGTACAGCCTTATACAAATGGAAGGTGTTTTTACGTAGCCAAGGTGGAACATTAACACATGCTAGTATTTTAGTTGATATCACATTGCTAGATTCTATGTGGAAAGCATTGTTTATGGAACTTGAGGGAATCATGGAAACATCAATCTAACACCCTTTTTGGGTCTGAGGTTATCCACCCGTGAGGACTATGGTGAACCCTACTTTCCCCCCCCGTCATTTACAAGTTCACTCGTGCTTAGCTAAGTTCCCTTTATTGAAAAGCCATTGTTACGTTACTTTTAAAAAACTAGGCTTTAGGATATTCACTCCCTATATGCTTAGCTCATAGGTCATAGATGAGAATTCATCAACCTAAATCATGTGAGAAACCATTCACATGGACATAGCATATATCATTAGCACTATCTAGTTTAGGATACACTTGAGAACACCTTTCAAGGCTCCTCTATTGACTAGATCATCATTCATGTGTGTGTGTATACATATAGTGAGTACTCCTTTCACATAACACATTATGGTCACACATGTTCACACATTCATATTCATACACAAAGAAACCAAAACTAGAAACTATCCTATCAAGGCACACATGTGCAATGCATTGGCAAGGTTCCATACTCTTGCCCATACTAGTACACCTATCAAGTTGTCCTAGTTAAAAGGAAACGCATATCATACTTTCATAGACATAACCTTAACATTCATAGTAGTAGACACTAGTGAATATGAGAACTACCTTTCATTAAGACACCATGACCTATACTACTTGTAAGCATGCATGTAAAGTGAGGGTGTGTGTACATTGGTCAATATGATAACATAATGACTATCAACAACACATTGAGTCCGCCACCCTCTTAAGACCACATTACATTTTCAAGCATAGACCACACAACACCATTGAGCATAGGAGGCAAGACAATCTTCGCATTACATTCAAGACTCCTAACGTTAGCTATTCACACATTCACATAGGGGTACATGGGTAGGGGTTATCAATCCTTAATATTTCATAATGGAAGCACCTACACATGATCTTAACATAACCATTTACATGCTCATGACATTAGCCACACAACCTAGATTATAGTTTGAATTGGAAACTAGGCATAGGCTTCACATAGGATAATTCATCACCAACACATATTCATAGTATAGTTTCCTTCAAGTCCATGATCACATCACATATATATTGTCAATAAAGTAAACACACCAACAAGTAGTGGACCATACCACACAATGCCATACAAGTCGTCATCAATTAACAGTACTATAGAAAAGTAGGGGAATATATGAGTATATCAATTCTTACCAATCCTTTAGACTTTGGTCTTCATTGAGCATTACTACTATTTCATCAACAATTCAAATATAAGGCAGTAACTAAAGGTATACTAACATAATTGCAAACCATACATTAATCATAACAAGATTGGATTCATATTAGGTCTAATACAACATCAATTTATAGAATGTGAAGGGAATTTGATCTATTATAAATTCTTTCTCACTTTGATTGTCAATTAGTCATGCTCACAATTAATCAGTAATATACATAAAAAGGCAGTAGTTCAATATACCATGGCTTAAACGAAATGCTACTACAATTTGCCAAGAGGTTAAGATTACAGTGAGCATCATGGAATTACAATAGAGAGGAATTAGGGATCAAGTTTTCAAGTATCAATACACATTTTATACAAACACATAATTCATAATTACATTATAGGCAATAGCTAGAGTACAATTAACCTTATACAACATCATGAATCAATTACCATGGAATCAAGATACATAGAGCTACATTAGCACTTTATAGAAGATAGGAGAACATGAATCAATACTACCTAATCCTCAAGCCTTGATCAACATTAGATCCATTAAATATGATTCATAATATTTATACATGATAGGAAGTAGTTAAAAATCAATTTAACATAATCGAATTCAAATTTTATACATTATGAGATCAATGTTACCGTGAGTCATGGAAATCTAAGTTAGGCATGTTAAATTCTTCATAAATTGATCCACATGGATCCTTCATCATAAATTCATCATAAATTCACGTAAACAATAGTAAATATAACCAATACAATTTTATAGAATCACAATTCAATCAATAACAAGCCATGATCACAATGCCATGCTAGGCTAAATCAATTTTGGGAAGGGACATGGGTTTATCATGCAATTGGATTGTTTTTCACGTTAAAAATATCACAGTATCATCAATTCATGATGATTAATCCATTAAAAATGTTCTGATAAAGAACCCATGGCTATATTGAAAAACTGAAAGTTTGACCATGAAATATCTTTGGAAACTTGAGAAGAACTCTCCAAGTGAAAGGTTACTTAAAGATGAAGGATCACCACACCTTTGTATATTTAAAAATATCTAAAAATTGATGAAGAAATCATAGAAATCCAAGCTTTAAGCTATTCTTGAGCTTCACCTTCAATGGAGGTTTCTTGAGGGAAAGTCTAATTTATGAAGAAGGGATTGGGAATGGTTTGTTCACTTGTTTTATCCATTAAATACACCCAAAAATAGATAAATAAATCAAGTAGGGTCATTTTAGGACGTGGGGTGAATTTCCCATTTACCCCTTAAATAGACGACTTCGTATGGCAGCAGTTGCAGGCAACCATCGACTGGGCGTCGACTGGACGACGGGTCGTCCTGCTGCTCCGTCGATTGTGACAGCAGCTTCCTTTTGGTGGATTCATCTCCTGTCACTAAGTGTAAACTCACGCCCCAATCGAAGGGGCATCGATGGACTGACGAGGCGTGTCTTGGAGCTCGTCGATTGACACTGCCAAGGCAGTGTCTCGACAACCCTTGGGTCCTTTTTGTTGGCCCTTTTGTGGGGCCCTTGAGAAGTCGTACCCAGACGTATCCAACGTATGATGCACATTGACAATTGAATGAACTTCCATTTAAGTGTAACCCAAAGTTCACGCATAAAACAAGTCAAGACATGCTAGGACCCATCAAGACATACTTGAACGTCTCAAGTGCTAACCTTCAAACGTCTTAGACTTTTTTGGACATTTGACCTCCAAACTTTATGAAAATCCATATACTACCTATAAAGATGATTATAACTCATCTTAAGACTTTACAAGCTCATGACATACCAATATAAGCACGTATAGACACATGAGACACATAGATGACTAGTCGTCGAACGTCTTGGCCATCTCTTGATGTTTGACTTCCAAATCACCTAAAACCTTACACACTGCCTCAATACAATATAACAATCCATTTTAGGATATTATACCCTTATGAAGAACATTTTAGGCTCTAGACACCCTAGCTCATTTTTGGGGTCTTACAACATTAGTTTATATTCTTCAGTATTCTCATGATCATGCCAGCAAGGTTAGCTTGGAATCACTTGTGGTCCAAGGTCCCGTGTACGCATCTCGAGGGTAAATCAGGGTGTGACAAACTTGGTATATGAGCACTAGGTTTAAGTCCTAGGATGTCTTAAAATCCACATTTAGTTGATTCATTTTCATGGGTGTGAAGTGCACCACATCTAATGAGAGGGAGGATACAAAGTGTTTTAGGAAAAACTTCACTTTCTTTTTACTCCTATCGTGCATAAGGTATGATCAAAATCCCTTCTAACTCGACGTTCTACATTTCAGATCATGCCTACTCATAGAGTTGAGAGAAGCAAAGGCTCAGGAATTCATGAACTTAAGGGAGAGAAACATGACGGTCCAAGAGTATAAGCTCAAGTTTAACCAACTCTCTAGGTATGCTCCTCACATGGTTGTTGACTCCTGGGCTCAAATGAATAAGTTCTTGTATGTAGTGTCGGATTTGGTGAAAACTGAGTGCAGACTCGTAGATATGAACATCTCTATGCTTATAACTCATGATCAATAGGTTCAGGGTGATAAGCTTAGGGAACAGTCCAAGGAGAACAAGAAGTCTAGGACTGGGAACTATGACGATTCTCAGTAGAAATAGAGTGGTGGAAATCGCTCTCAGAGTTAGCATAAATTTTCTTTTCCATCCTCTTCGTCATCTAGTGTTCCATCTTCCAAGAACAGGTATGACCAGAAGGCTGGGGCATAAGGCTCTAAGTCTTAGGGTAGTGTTTCATGCACCAAGACTTACCCACTTTCACCAAGTGTGGCAAGAACCATCCGGGTGATTGCCTCGCAGGAAAAGAAGGATGATTTTGCTGCAGTCAGTTTTGTCATAGGTTGAGTGATTTTTCTTCTAGACAGGGTGAAGGAGTTAGTAATGGTAAAGCTCAGTCTACAACTTCATTAGCACCATCTAGTCGCCCGACTCAATAGGGTAACTTATCTGGTACATGTGGCGGTCAGTGCCAGAACAGGTTGTATGTTCTTCAAGCTTGCTAGGATCATGAAGGTTATCCTAATTAGTTACTGGTACATTACGAGTCTTTGACCTTGATGTTTCTGCATTGTTAGATCCAGGGGCTACTTTTTCATTTGTAACTCCTTACATAGTAGTCCAATTTAGTGTTAGTCCAGAAATTGTCTCAGAACCTTTCTCAGTCTCTACTCCAGTCGGTATCCCAGTTATAGCTAGACGGGAACACAGAAATTGCCCTGTCACAGTCTAGATGTTGTAGAGTTATAAATGGTAGAATTCGATGTCATTATGGGCATGGATTAATTACATTCCTATTCTGCCTCAGTCGATTGTAGAACTAGGATTGTTCGTTTTCAGTTTCCAAATGAACCAATCTTAGAGTGGAAGGGTAGTAACTTAGCGCCTATAGGTTGATTCATTTCTTACCTTAAGGCCAGAAAGATGATCTTTAAGGGTTATCTCTATCATCTAGTTCAGATTAAATATTCCATCTCTAAAACCCCAACTCTTAAGTCAGTTCTAGTAGTTGTGAGTTTCCATAAGTATTTCCAGAAGATCTTCGCCGAGTCCCTCCCAAAAAAGAAATCGACTTTGGAATTGATCTTTTTCCAGATACCCAGCATATTTCTATTCCTCCTTACAGAATGGCTCCAGCAGAGCTTAAGGAATTGAAAGAGCAATTGAAAAACCTTCTAGATAAGGGCTTCATTAGACCTAGTATTTCACCATGGGGTGCATCAGTGTTTTTTGTAAAAAAGAAATATGGTTCTCTCAGAACGTGCATTGACTATAAACAGTTGAACAAGGTCACAATCAAGAATAAGTATCCCATCCCCAGGATTGATAACTTGTTTGACCAACTTAAGGGTGCTATCCATTTTGCAAAGATGGACCTCAGATCGGGTTATCATCCGCTTAGAGCCAGAGATAGTGACTTTCCGAAGACAACCTTCAGAACTTGGTATTGTCATTATGAATTTGTTGTTATGTCGTTTGAACTAACCAGTGCTCCTACAACTTTCATGGATTTTATGAACAGAGAGTTCAAATAGTACTTGGACTTGTTCGTTATCGTCTTTATTGATGATATCCTTATTTACTCTAGGAATGAGAAAGAACATGAGAGTCATCTGAGAGTTATTCTGCAAACTCTTAAGGATAGCCAGTTATTCACTAAGTTTAGCAAATTGAGTTTTGGTTGCAATTAGGTGCTTTCCTTGGTCACATTGTATCTAGCAAAGGGATCCGAGAGGATTCACAGAAGATAGAAGCAGTGAAACAATGTCCCAGACCTACCTCTACTACAGATATCAGAAGTTTATTTGGTTTAGCAGGTTATTAGAGAAGGTTCGTGGAAGGATTCTAAACCATAGACTCACCATTGACTAGGTTAACTCAGAAGATCGTCAAGTTCCAATGGTCAGATGATTGTGAGAAAACTTTGTAGAATTTAAAACTAGATATACTAGAACTCCTGTCTTGACTCTACCACAGGGTTCAGATGGTTATGTGATCTATTGTGATGCATCCAGAGCTGGCCTAGGTTGTGTGTTGATGCAGCGAGATAAGGTTATAACTTATGCCTCTAGAAAGCTTAAGGTTTATGAGAAGAACTATCCAACTCATGACCTTGAGCTTGAAATAGTAGTATTTGCACTCAAGATATGAAGACACTATTTGTATGGTATTAATGTAGATGTGTTCACTGATCACAAGAGCCTTCAGTATGTGTTTACCCAAAAAGAGTTGAATCTTCGCCAAAGGAGATGGCTTCAGTTCCTTAAGGATTATGATATGAGTGTGCATTATCATCCTGGTAAGGCGCATGTAGTAGCAGATGCTCTTAGCAGGTTATCTATTGGTACTGTAGCCCATGTTGAGGAAGAAAGGAAGGAATTAGTGAAGGATGTTCACAGGCTTGCTCGCTTGGGAGTTCGCCATATGAGCATATCAGATCGTGGTGTAATAGCTCAAAATGGGGCTAAATCTTCTTTGGTAGTGGAGGTTAAGGAAAAGCAAGATAGTGATTCAATCTTGCCTGAACTAAAAGGTGCAGTCCACAATCAGAGAGTGGAGGTTGTCTCCCAAGGGGGAGATGGTGTACTTCGCTACCAGGGTAGATTGTGTGTTCCTAATGTGGGCGAGTTGATATAGAATATTCTTGCAAAATCCCATAACTCCAGGTATTCTATTCATCCATGTGCCACTAAGATGTATCGCGATCTGCGGGAATTTTAATAGTGGAATGTCATGAAGAGGAATATAGCAGCTTTTGTGAGTGAGTGCCCCAATTGCAAACAAGTCAAGGTAGAACAGCAGAAACCAGGAGGTATGACTCAAGAGATCGATATTCCTACTTGGAAGTGGGATGTGATCAATGTGGATTTCATCACAGGTTTAGCTCATACTCTAAGACAACAGACACCTTGACTCCATTTGGGTGATAGTTGATAGGATGACTACTCGCTTTTTGGCGGTCAAGACTACAGATTCATTATAGGACTATGCCATGCTTTACATTAATGAAATTGTGAGGTTGCATGGGGTTTTTTTGTCTATAATCTCAAATAGAGGTCCTTAATTTATCTCTCATTTCTTGAAGTCATTTCAGAAGGGTCTTGGTATTCAAGTTAAACTTAGCACAATATTGCATCCGCAAACGGATAGATAGGCAGAGCGTACCATTCATACCCGAGAGGATATGTCGAGAGCTTGTGTGATCGATTTCAAGGGTAGTTGGAATGATCACCTTCCTCTGATTGAGTTCGCCTACAACAATAGCTACTATTCCAGCATTTAGATGGACCCTTATGAGGCTTTGTATGGGTTTGGATGTAGATCTCCTATTTGTTGGTTTGAAGTAGGTGAAACAACTTTCATAGGGCCATATTTAGTCATTTATGCGATGTAGAAAGTGCAACTCATTATATATAGATTTAAGATAGCCCAAAGTCGTCAGAAATTTTACGCAGATGTAAGGAGAAGAAAACTAGAGTTGCAAGTTGATGATTGGGTTTTTCTGAAAATGTCACCTATGAAAGGGGTGATGATATTTGACAAGAAAAGGAAGCCCAGTCCTAGATATATAGGACCTTACAAGATCTTGAAAAGGATTGGAAAGGTGGAATATAAGTTAGAGTTGCCAGCAGACTTAGCAGCAGTGCATCCGGTCTTCCACATCTCGCTCTTGAAGAAGTGTGTGGGTGATCCAGCCTCTGTAGTGACATTCCAGAGTGTGGCGGTGAAATATAGTCTTTCTTATGAGGATATAATAGATTAGATTCTTGATCCTCAGGTTATAAAGTTGAGAAACAATGAAATCGCTTTAGTCAAGGTTTTGTGGAGGAGTCAGTCCATAGAGGGAGCTATTTGGGAAGCAGAAGCAGCCATGAAAGCCAAATATCCTCACCTCTTTCCTTTCGATTCTACTCTAGCTTGAGGTAATAGTTCCTCTCTAGTTTTTCATTCATTCATGCATGAATGCAGCCTTAGAATCATGTTCCCTCAGTTAGTACTTGCATTTTAGCGTATTTGCATGTTCTTGGAACTTAATCAAGTTTGAAACTCAGTCCTCAGTGTTTAGTAGTAGGAATTGCAGAATTATTCCTCTATTTCAGCTAGTTTAGTCTTCATTCGAGGACGAATGTTCCCAAGGGGGAGATAATGTAACACCCCATATCCAAAAAATACCAAAAATAGGCTTTTCAGAAATCTGCAGGTGCAATAGACGATCACTATCGACGGACCATAGTTTGATCTACGGACTGTACTGCACATACGTAGTTTGTGACTGAAACTCTCCCATGACGCAACCCAGAAAAGTTGACTAAGTGTCTAACCACGGACAGACCTACGGTCCATAAGTCAGACTGCGGTCCATAGTCTGTGCTCGTCAATTAACACCCATTTACCGAACCTTTGACATAAACCACGATTGACCAGTACGATCCGTAGATGGACCTACGGACCATAGGTATGACCATAGGTGAAAAATAGCGGACAGTTAGGGGGAAAGTGTTGTTGGGTAACTTCAAATGATCATAACTCGTAGCACAAAATGAATTAGGTTTTCATGACCTATCAAATGATAGATAATTGAATTAACTTTCAGACCTCCGAGTAAAAAAGGTATGCCCATTTTAGTAAAGGCCTATCGAACCGACCCAAACGATGGACCGTCGATTGAATGACGGTCTGTCAGTCTAGGTCGTCGTTTGGTCCGACAACAATGAACTCAGGGGTCTTTTAGTCTTTTTCCACTTCATTTAAACCCTAAAATATGTCGTTTTGACCCTAAATTATAAGATTTTAGTCAGTTTAAGCTTAGAAACATAATTAAAACTTACCTAAGTCAAATCATTAAATAAAAACATAGAAAATTAGAGGCAAGAAAGGAGAAAAAGGTCAAGAACCCTAGTTCAAGAACACATCAAGGTTCCATCAGTTCCAGCCTCGAAATCTAAATATTTATCTGTGGATTTTATCACCAGGTATGTGGAATTTTACTAGTGGGTTCCTTTCACCCATTAGATCCATAGTTTTCAGTAAGTTCTTGATTCTCTTATCATGGTTAAACCTAGGGTTTCTAGAATTACAACAGATCATCATAAATTAGTTAAATATGTGTTTCAAATCAGATTGTAAAGTTATTATTTAGTTTATCACATGGATTTCAGAATCCTACCTGTGTATTTATTTATTTCTTGAATTACACATGATAGGTTAGATATTTCAGTGACTCCAGATATACATCCTTAGTTATTAATGCATCATTTTCAGATAATTGTTGCATTCCAATTTACATGTTCATTTTTTAGCTATCCAGTATTCACAGAAATTCAGTCATAATCAGTTAACTACTTAAATCATTGGGAGTAGCATAATACCGAGTTGGAGTAGAGCTCAGCGTACCCACTTAGTACCAGAACTACTAGCCATGTAGGTTGTAAGTCCCCTATGTGGGCATCAGTTTAGCAATCACGCCAACATGCATTTATACCTCTGGCAGGGTATATTCCGTCCTCTGATGGGGAAAAGAAATCAGACTCCACTTTTAGCTCAAGTGGTTTTATTATCGATTTTTAGTAGCTCCCACAGTCCAGTTAGACTCTCTTTTACGGACCATATTTTCATATCAGTTTGTATCCAGTCTCAGTATGTTATAAATTTGGTGATTGCATCCAGTTAGCTCAGAATTCAGTATATATATCATGTTCCAATTATTATACTTTCTTTTATTCTTGTTCAGTTATATTTTAATTCAGCTTTACTCTATCCTACATGCGCAGTACCTTCAAGTATTGACGCATACGTGCACTACATCTTCTCGTGATGTAGGTTTAGGTTCTCAGCATCCAGATCGCGCTTAGATCGATTTCTGATCTCCAGTTCAGTAGATTCAGTGGTGAGTCCTCATTCTCCGAGGACAATAGTCATGAGTTTATTTTCCAGAATTTAGTCCTTTAGTTTTAGTTTTTGCTAGTCAGTTTAGAGGCTATTTTAAGACATAGTTAGTTGCATCTTAGTATTGGGTTAATATTTTCTTTGTATTAAACTCATCTATTTTCAAATATTTCAGCTATAGTATATGGGTCTTCCCCATCTTTTCATTTAAAGTATAACTTAACTTCCGCATCAGTTTATATTCTTCAGTATGCTCATGATCATGTCAGCAGGTTTAGTTTGGGATAATATGTGGTCCTAGGTCCCGTGTCCGAGTCTCGGGGGTAGCTCGTGGCATGACAATTAATCACATATTTGTCACCTACACCCAATACTTAAGACTTATGTCACCGCCCGTTTATTTTGAAACCATACTGTCATTTTTTTTTTGAAAAATCCAGTGTAACCTTATTGCTTGAGCAATTAGCAACGTTACGGCAATAGAAGCATCGTTCAGAACCCAATTAGAAACCCCCATTTTCGAAATGAAAGAGGAGAATTTATGGTTTTATTTCTTTCAGGATAAATTTCAGATTTTAGTACTGATATTTTTTTAAGGCTTATAGGATGAGATTTTGTGTATTTCTAGTTTAAATTAAAATAGACCTAAATATTAGTCATTTAATTTAAGGAGTTATGATAGTGTTTTACTTTTTTTTTGGAAATGTTTTTAATTTTATTTTTAATTAGTGTTTGATTATAAGTTTTTCCTTTTCTAAAGGAATCAAACGTGGAGTCTGATTTTAAATTTGAAAAAATAATTTAATATATTTTTCAATTCTATCTTCGTAAATTTCAAAGGGTAAAGAATCAATTTGTTCTTGAACTATGAAAAATGAAATCGACTTGTCCTCTATTAATATATATTTGAGGTCAAATTTATCCTTCAATTATGCTAGAACAAATTTGGAATGAATTTTAAAGGAGAGAAGCTTAGCACTTGATAATGTAATGTGTCACACGATTTAAGGATTAGTTTATTAAACAAATGATAAATTTAAATCTTCCACATGGTTCAAACGTAAATTTGATATTTTTCCTAATTTTGAGTTTTAAAATTTTTGGTCTATTTCATCCTTTCTCTTTTTTGAATATGACTCCTTTACATTTCTTTTTCTTTCTAGAATAATTAATACTTTCATATGTTTTCTCTCAAATTTTAAATCTACATCACATTTTTCCTAATAAATATTAAAATATACTTCTTGCCTAGAATAAATTTTCTAACTTATATAAATGCAAGTCATTACACATCGTATCATTTCACTTTAATTTTATTCATTCCAAAGTTTGAATTAATTTAATTAAAGAGTATCAAATATAAAACAATTGAAAAATTATTGTACTTTAGACAATGTTGTTTACATTTAAGATTAATGGTGGTTCTTCTTACGAGTTGAATAATTAATTTCGCAGAGAATACTGTGATATAAAAATATATAAATAAACTTATATTCATAGAATAATAAAGTTACATAAAATAATTTATCGGTAAAAAGTCGCCAAATACATATTGTAAAAGGAGAGATTTGACGAATTATAAAAGAGTGAATAAGACGAAGTGATTAGATATGTAGTTATGATTAACTTGCATTCATGTGTATTTACGAAACTTACTCAAGGCAAAAAGCAAAATTAAATTATAAATTTAGAAAATTACTCATCAACCATGTAAATTTAGAAGGAATAATTAATCAAAATATAGAGAATTTATATTGCACTATATACATCTGCTGGTTAAAATAATTTGTAATACATCATTTAGAATTGAAGGATTATAAAATCTTTTGTGAGGAAATGTATAGCAGTAATTATTTTTTCTAATAATAGTTAGAGTTTCATTTTAATTAATTAAATCTTAAAATAAAGACAAACACATTTACTATTAAAATCTCAAAATTATTTAATTTTGTACCTCTTTATGAATAAATAAAATAAAAAATCATGAGCCATCTTCGTTTTTTACATGAACATATTTAAAAGATTTTTTTTCTTCAATCCAATTTGTTGATAGCAATCTAAAAAATCAAAATATTCATATTTTTACATGGTGTTGCATGCCTAACTGTAAATGTGAACGATATAAAGAGATAGACTAAATAGGGCAACTTTCACATACAACAAACATAAAATTCATATTTGTATGCTATAAGAAAGTTTGCATAATTGCGCTTCATAGCAAACATATATATGTATAATTCGCTATACATATATAATTGAATCAAATTGTATAAAACGAAAAAGAGAAAAATCCTATACAATTTGAATTTGTATAAAATTAGAGAGAGAGAAAGACAAAAAAGACTTGGGCAGGGAATATATATTTGAATCGAATTGTATAAAACGAGAAAGAGAAAAAATTATATACAATTTGAATTTGTATAAAACGAGAAAGAGAGAGAGGAAAAAGAGACTTGGGCAGGGAAATATTTGTATTGTATAATTATAAGTGTATAGGACGGAGATATATGTATTTGCATGTATATATACCTAGCTTTATACAAACAAAAACACAATTTATACAATTCTATTGTATAAAGCGAGAGAGGCGAGCGACATGAAGCGAGAGAGGCGAGCGACATGAAGCGAGCGAGAGCGGGAGAGTGGCGAGCGAGAATATGATGGAGAGATGGACTGACAAATAATTTGCTATGAAACACAAATAAATGAAATGGTAGCTACTGTATTTATTTTATATTATTAGTTTGTTATTCTATACAATTATCCCTAAATATAAAGCCCTTGGAAATTGGAAAATCACTTCATCTCCACCTAGGTGAAGATATAAAGCACGCTTCATTTTTCAACAAGAAAATGTAACGTTTTGTATGTCCAAATTATATATTATCAAAAAGGTTAACACATAACTGGCCCCTTGAATTTGCACGCTTTTTCCATTTAGACACAATAATGAGGCCATATTTCTATTGAACAACTTATGTATACACATAGTGTGCCTATCAGACACTTCAATGACATTACCCAAAATATATATAGATTGTGTGACTTTCAAACACTATAATATGAAAAAGAGTAAATCCTACCATGACATGTGGCAAATTAAAAAAAAGTATCTTTTACAAATAAATTATCAGATCCAACCGCCCCTCTCCATCATCTTCTTTGATTCCCCTCCTCACTATCAACTTAAATTTCACCATTAATAATTTTATGAACTTTCTATTTGTTCTTTTTAATTGTTATAAAAATATTTCATAATTTATCCTCCCCTTTCCTTCCAAACAATATTCTCTAACTTGCATAGCTCAATTTTTTCATCCCAAACAATATTTTCTCTTCTTCTTTCTCTTTTTTTTTTATCATTAACAAATATGATTTAAATTTCAAATTACCAAGAAATCAAAAAGGTACAACTCCATCGTATTTAGTTATTTTTAACAACTTTGTTTATGGGTTTAGCTTAATCATGTTTTTAATTCAACCGTCAAGACTGATGTTGCTTTAATAATACCATTTTAATTTTAACTTTAGAGAGTGAAGGAAGAAGACATTTTCAAGAGGTGAATGAGAGATGATTATGGCTGTGTTGGAGGAAATTGAGGAGAAGGGTTCAGAGGTGAAAAAACAGGGATAAAGAGAGACATTACAAATATTTCACGTGCTTTTAATGAGTGCACTACAATCACTATGTAAACTCAACAATGTGTGTCTAATAGACACATCTTAATTATACATTAAGTGTTTAATAGGAAGAAGATCTTGCTAAGGTGTCTAACCGAAAAACGCGTGCTAATTCAAGGGGCTATCTATGTCTTAAGCCTAACAAAAATGACTAACAATAATACTAAGAGTGAAAATGTTTGAGCAATTGCCACTTCCTTGGCTGATCCAAGCGACATCTTACAATATGAAAATTGGTGGTGAAACAGTCACTTACCGCTTAGCCATCATGAATAGTAGTATCTCGCAACTAAAGAGTGTATCGAAGAGTACTCCGAATCCATTTGTTAGAATTGATATTGTAAATAATGGAGATATATTGCTATTACATGTGAAAAAACGGTGCCAAATTATTCAATTTAGGCGCATGTTGGTATTGGATAATCTAATTGTTCTCCCCAATTCTGTTCACCAATTACTCATCACTTTTATAGGTCCTAGAAATATAACCCAAAAATCTACTCTATCATATGTATATGGAGTCCAAGGCCGGATATTTGAAATTAATTAGTAGAATGGTTGATGTTGGTTATTTGACTGGTAAGCTTAAGAACCCAAATTTGATGAATAGTACCTTAGAAGAGTTGTTGGCATAGATATTAAGAAGCCTATTGTCAATAGTGAAGGTTCGATGCATCCTAATTGGTAATCGCCTTCGATTCTATTGGAGGAGGAGGTGAAATTAGCTATGTATGAAGTTCATTCGTGCTTTCAAATTGCAAGCTAGCTAATTGCTGATGCAACCTGTGCAATTATAGTTACGTAATTTGGTTCTTTAAAGCTGAATCTTAAAGGACATTTTGATAGGTTTTCCTAATATTACTAGTTGGTTACTGGTTCGGAGTCATATTTTGTGTTATGGAGATCTATCTATGAAATATAAACATTTCCCTTGGTTATTTTTCTCTTTATAATTCAAGATAAATTAGAGCATGTTTGTGCAACTTGTCATGGTTGACAAGGGCTGCATTAAAAATCCTAGGCTTGGAATGAGAAAAAGGTAAATTATTTTTGTGGAGGACTTGAACAGTGAGCTTTGATGAGGATGACCAAAGAAAATATGCCAACAAGATGATGAGGTCTTGGTAGTAACATAAGCCATAGGAGAGGAAGATTTGCGGAGTCCTCGACTGGCATTTGGACATCCTTTTTTTAGGACCTAGAGGAAATTGGATGGTGAAAACAAGTAAGAAGAAATAATTATTTTACGGTTTGCTAGATCGTAAGTATTATGCATACCAAAACAAACGAGTATAGAAAGCATTGTTTCATAATATACTTTGAAATCATTATATTTTATGTTGTTTATAGTTTTGATGATTTGACAAACACAAGGACCTTGTGAAGGGACTTGACTCGTTGTGTTATAAACTCTCCATTGCCAAGCCGGAAAGAAGTACACGTGGTTTGTGCACAGTCTCCAACCGATGTCAAGACAAACCCAGGGACCTTGTGAAGGGACCTGGTCCTTGGCTCGACACACTTCTTACTGTCAGGCTGGAAAAATTACAAAAAGTTGGTGCGCAGTCTCCAACAGTGACAAAAGTGGCAGAATCCTTGGCCAATGGCATGATTTCTAAGGTTGTGACCATTTTACATAAAGATTATGTCCAATAGTCATAATCTTTGTTTTTGCAACTTGAAAACTTTTCAAGAACTCTTGCAAAGGCTATTCAAAAGTGAATATTCATCCTCAATATCAACCTTAAACCATAAAGAGCTGTCAGCTTAGTTTTCTTAGGATTTATTCTTCTGAGCATATCTTATAAATCTGATCCTCAATCTATAAAGGAATCAAATAGTTGTTTGGTGCTTCATCCTAAATTAGTTAGAGTAAACTGATTTAGTTGGGCATTGTTGTATCTTCCTAGGGAAAATCTAAATCATCTAAAGCGAGGTGGTTTAGTGGGAGGTGTTGTATCCGCTTTGGAAAAAGTCCAAGTTATCTAGGGTTGATAGCTTAGTAGTTGGTGTTGTATCTTCTTAGGATCTTCAAGTAATAGGTAGATTACTTGTTCGAGAGATTAATAACTTTTTTCTCACATTGTTGTAACTGGGTTCACTTTTGCTTGAGAAAGATTAGATATGCAGTTGAAAATCCTATGCAACAGGTCGTGGTTTTACTCCCTTGAGCAAGGAGGTTTCCACGTAAACTGCTTGTGTTGTGTTATTATTGTTTTTTACTTTACAATATTTGGGGTAAGTCAAGGGACCTATTATGTTGGCTGGTAGTGGACGTACACATTCTATCAACTGGTATCAGAGCAGGCGCTCTCTAGCTGGTTAACACCAAAAGAGACACTCCTATCAAAGAATGACTGGTCCATTGAACCTAGAAGAGGGACAAGCATCAACACGACCACCACATTTCAATGGCTAGTTCTATAGCTGATGGATAGACCTTTCATCCCAACGATTGAAGTGAAAAAAAGTAAAGTAAAAAAAGTCATGCTAGATACTCGTCTGCAGTACACTGAAGCTGACAGAAAGAAGATTGAGAAAAGATACAGAGCAAAGAAGTTGTTGGTGTGTGGAATAGGTGCTGACGAATACAACAAGATTTTTGCGTGTGGATCAACGAAATAAATTTGGGATTTCTTGAGGACCGTTCATGAGGGAGCATGCTCACCATCTAGTATCAAAATTTTACAATGAAGGAGGGAGAAGCTATTCACGATATGTATACGAAACTCACATCCATAACAAATGACCCACGATGTCTTGGTAAACCTATTAGTACAAGCAAGCAGGTCAGAAAAGTACTTTGAATTCTTCCTATGTCTTGGGCAAGCAAAGTGGATGCTATTACTGAGGCCAAGGATCTGAAAGTCTTGACAATGGATGCTCTGATTGGGAATCTCAAAACCCATGAGATTAAAAAGAAATCAGGACGTCTAGAAAAAGGAAGCTAAAAAGGACGACAAGTCACTAGTCCTCAAATTTTCTTCTGATGATGCATCTAGTGAATAGGATTACATGGCTTATATCATTAAGAGATTTCAGAAAATTGTGAGAAAACATGGAGATAAGGGGGAAATATTCCTTGAACTACAAATGATAGTGAATCTGTCACAAGTGTGGAAATGTTTGACACTTCATGAGAGACTGTCCAATGGCCAAAGCTGAAAACAAAGAACACTACGTGGAGGCGAAAAAGAAAAAAGAAGGAACATGGTCCTTGATAGAAATGCAAGGAAAGTTGTAGCTAATCAGGTCGTGAAAAAAGCCTTTGCAGTATATGGAGACTCGCCGAATGAATCAGAAGAGTTTGAATGCCCTGATGATGCCTCCATGGTGGTTTTAAAGATGAGACAAATGTGTTTGATGGGCTGTTTTCACTCATGGAGAAATCTGACGATGAAGACAATGAAAAGGTAACCCTCTTTGACATCAAGCAAAGCTTATATACTTATGTTGTCCGAAGGTTGAGGAATCTAGCAAATGTCCTGATTGATTCTATTATAGAATTAACATTTAAAAGGACTCTATGAACAGTAGTCTTGATGGTCTAAATGAAGAAAAGGAACTAATAGTAGTTCAGATGTCTGTTCTTGAAGAGCAAGTGGTGGTTTTAGAATCTGATCAACTGGAACTTAATGAGAAACTGGATTTGATGATTGAGAAATCTAGTAAAAGGAAGGGGGAAGCTACAAATCTGTAGGCAGAGTTAGAAAGCAATTTAAACACTACTGAAACTAGACTTGCCTTAGCCCTTGAAAGAGATGATCAAATGGAGAGGGACCTGATCCGTCTAAAGGAGGAACTTTAAGTATCCTTAAAATGGACTAGCTCCACCAAACTGTTATCTAATGTTACAAGTCAAAGCAACTACAACAAAAAGTGTTAGGAAGTCTGAACATTACGCCTCCTTACAACCCCCACAGCAAATATGTGTATGTCTCATAGAATTTACTGTGTATTCACTGTGGTAAAAATGGACATCTGAAAGAAAATTTTCCTTCCTGGAAAGCTTCACACGAAAAATTCTGTCTATTCTAATAAAATAAGAAGTGAGCTTAGGGGACCAGGTCCTACTGGCAAAAATTCTAACAAGAAACTGCTAGAAACGGAGGACCTGCTACAGTTCGTAGAGTCTCAAACTTGAAGAATACAAATTTGCCACAATGGGCAAAAAACACTCTCATTACACCTTTTTTAGTTTATTAGGAACTCAAATTTAAGTGGGTTCCCAAATCTAACAACTAATGTTTGTTGCAGGTGAGTGAAGGAAGTAGAAGCACGTGCTGGTACATGGACAATGGCTATTGCAGGTGAGTGAAAGAAGTAGCAGCACGTGCTGGTACATGGACAGTGGCTGCTCAAACCACATGACTGTAAATACCAAAAACTTCCTTTCACTCAAGGCACTTTAAAAAGGAGGTGTCTCTTTTGGCGATGGCAAAAAGGTGTATATTCTTGGCATAGGAATAGTTGGCAAATCATTTGAAGGTTCCATTGAAAATGTGTAATATGTAAGTGGGTTAAAGTACATTCTTCTTAGAGTCTCCCTGATCTGTGTTAAGGGAAATGAATTCAAGTTCTTGCCCGACCAATGCATTGTTACCTGTTTGTCTACAAAAAGGGTGACCTTGACGGCCAGAAGAAGGAAAAACATGTATATGGATGCACTAGAAACAACTCAAGGAGACGATCTGACATGCCTAAGTGCTCAAAGTTAATGTGCTGACTTGTGGCACATGAAACTAGGTCATGTGAGCTTTTCTCTACTAAACAAAATGGTTTCTAGGGACCTGGTCCGTGTTCTGCTTAAGCTGAAATTCAGTGATAGTAAAGTGTGTGATGCATGTGTCAAAGAGAAACAAACCAGATCATCATTTATGTCAAAGAAGCAGTTCAGTTCTTCAAGGGTTTTTGATTTAATAAATATGGACTTGTGTGGACAGGTGAAGATGCAAAGTTGACGCGGGAAGAAGTATATCTTGGTGGTTGTGGATGACTACTCATGATTCACGTGGACTATGTTTCTCAAGTCAAAGTATGAAACGCTGATGTGCTGATGATATTCTTCAAAATTATTCAAACCAAGATAAACTACTTGATTGTTGGGATCAGATCAGACCATGGAACGGAGTTTCAAAATTTGAAGCTTGATACCTTTTGTGTAAAAATGGTATTAACCACAACTTTTGAGCACCCAAAACACCTTAACAAAATGGGGTTAGGGAAAGGAAGAATAGAACCTTGGTAGATATTGTAAGAACCATTCTCGTTGAGTCAGATCTTCCTCAAAACTTCTAGGCTGAGGAAATCAACACTGCGTGTTATGTGACCAACATGTGTTTAATTAGGTCTATTCTAAACAAAACACCTTATGAGCTTACTCAACGGAAAGAAACCAAGGCTAAGCTACCTAAGGCCGTTTGTATGCAAGAAATTTGTGCTAAACAATGACAAAGACGATTTGGGAAAATTTGATCCAAGAAGTGATGAATGTGTCCTTGTGGGATACTTATCTTCAAGTAAGGCCTACAGAGTCTTTAACAAAAGATCAGTCTGTATTGAGGAAAGTGTTCATGTTGTCTTCGATAAAAGTGGTAATATGAAGAACACAGATATGAAGGAGGATGACGACTTTCTTGAGATATTCAAATCACAGAACCAGAAAGCGAGTAGGAATGAAGTTGAGGTGAATCTGGACTCTGATATTTCTGATCTTAGTCCATCTAAGGAGTTGAAAGAGGACGACCATCCTACTTTAGGACCCGGTCCTTCAAATGATACAAGCCAAGAGGAAACTCATTCACCCGCGACAAATGATGATTCTGAAGATGAATAAGAAATGATGTATCAACCACAACCTCTGGGCTCTAGATCTAGATGGAAACATAGTTCATCTTACCCCCTTGAAAATCTCATCTCTCCTTTGAATTTCGGGATACAAACCAAGTCAAAATAAGGAATTTTGTTGCATTCTCAACTTTCATCTATATATTGAGCCTAAAAATGTTAAAGAAGCCTTGATGGATGCCACTGGGTAATCTCCATGCAAGATGAATTGCATCAATTTGAGTGAAGCAAGGTGTGGTACTTGGTCCCAGGACCTGCTGACATAACCATTATTGGAACCAGATGGCTGTTCAGAAACAAACTGAATGAAAGTGGGGCTATCACTAGAAACAAGTCCAGACTGGTAGTTCAAGGGTATAATCAGGAAGAAGGTATAGACTATGATGAGAATTTTTCTCTTGCTGCTAGGATGGAGGCTATCAGAATCCACATAGAATCTGCATCTTTCATGAGGTACGAAATGTTCTAAATGGATGTTAAAAGTGCCTTTCTGAATGGTGATATGAAGCAAGAAGTATATGTTAAACAAACACATGGATTTGAGGATGTAAATATGCCAAATCATGTGTTCAAACATAACAGGGCTTTGTATGGGCCAAAGCAGGCACCAAGAGCTTAGTACGAAAGGTGGTCAATGTTTTTACTGAAAAATGGCTTCAAGAGGGGCAAAATTGACAACACATTATTCTTGATGAGAAGAGATCAAGAATTGCTACATTCAAGTGTATGTGGATGGTATCATTTTTGGAGCCACATCTGAGCATTTGTGTGAAGAATTTTCCACCCTTATGGGAAATTAATTTGAGATGAGCATGATTAGAGAGTTGAACTTCTTCCGGGGTTCGCAGATTAGGCAAACTTCTAGTGGCACCTCAATCTATGAAGAGAAGTATACAAAGGATCTGCTAAAGAAGTTTCATATGGAGGATTCTAAACCTATTGATTAGCCTATGGGTACAAACTCAAAAATGGGAGCAGATGAGGCAGATCCCTTAGTGAATCAAACAATATACAGAGGTATTATTGGGTCTCTATCATATCTGACAGCAAGCAGGCTTGATATTGTATTCAGCGTAGGAATGTGTGCATGATTCCAAACATGTCCCAAGGAATCCCATTTAAAGGAAGATAAGAGGATCCTCACCTATCTGAAGAAAATTGAGGACCTGGTCCTTTTCTATCCTGCAGCTAATTTTTTTTAACTAGTGGGATACGCAGATGTTAATTTTGTAGGATATCAAGTGGACAGGAAGAGCACTGCCGGAATGGCATATTTCCTGGATCCTCACTCATATCTTGGGGCACCAAAAAACAAAACTCAAGGGATCTCTCAACAGCTGAGGATGAGTATGTAGTTAGTGCGTCATGTTGTGCTCAACTCCTTTGGATAAAGAAACAACTTAAGGATTTTGGAATCCAAATCACCACTATTCCTCTCATGTGTGACAATACTAGTGCAGTAAACATGGGAAAGAATCCGATCAACACAAGGGGACAAAGCACATTGATGTCAGACATCACTTTTTGAGAGATAATGTTGAGAAGGGGAACATCATCATGAAATACTACAGGATTGAAGATCATATTGCAGACATCTTTACCGAAGCTATCAGCAAGGATCAATTTGAGAGAAACAGGCTGAAGTTAGGGATGATGAACATGCACTAACCTAATTTCGTTAAGAAGCCTCTAATTTCTGTTTTGGCTAAGATCTAGAGGACAGGTATCAACAAAACTTGTAATGCATTGTTTAAGTAAGATTGTCCTTGTACATGAATGCAAGTATACACCTATGGAAAGAAGAGGAGCAGAGAATGACCAGAAAGGAGGGCAGGTATCAACAAAACTTGTAATGCATTGTTTAAGTAAGATTGTCCTTGTACATGAATACAAGTATACACCCATGGAAACAAGAGGAGCAGAGAATGACCAGAACCATTCAGGAATTGTATTTCATCTACAACTGAGGACCTGGTTATCCAAAGGTTAGGACTCTTTACATTTGTTTTAAAATGTTTAATGAGAACCGTCCCGATTGCCACGTGTCAGTTATCAGTCATTCTGACCGTTGTCCCATCGCCTTTAATCCAAGCGACACGTCTATTAAGGAACCTGACACAACCTCTCAAGTTCCTTATATGGACCTTTTTTCACTTCTTTCCTACCCATTCAAACAAAACTCTCTTTCCTTATAAGTTCATTATCTAAAATTCCCTTGCTTCCCTATTTCTTCTCTCTTGATTTTTGAAACTCTCTCTAAAACGCTTTGTCTCAGTCTCCATCTTCTTATAAGAAAATGTTTGATTCTCTAAACGAGATAGACCTAGTGGCATTTTATACCTCTTCCGAAGCTAGTTCTCCATCCAAACCGTTGATCATTTCTCTAGTCAATATTGGGTCATCGAGTTTCCTTAATCCCGTATCTCCCATTGATCTCAATTACCCTTCATCCTTATCCCAACCTGGTCCCTACTCGAAGTACTTTCAGACCATCTTTTTGAAGGAGATATTCCCAAGACCAAGTCATCAGAATCTAACATTATTGCTGCTAGTGAGTACTTGGTTGTGGAGAGTCTAACTCGTCTGAGGGAAGAGGTGTTAAACGAAGAATTTGACCATGGTATGGACGATTTTCTTGATATATCTCAACCTCTATTTGACCAAACTCTTCATATCGATGGATATCTTTTATCTGATTCCACTGACACTGATGAGGACAACCGTCCACTCAAATGAATGGTCCAGAAAATCATGTTTTCAATATCTGAAAATGGGAAGGAAAACACATGGGTGATTCTATGGAATCCAATTAGTTCACTACTGCTGAGAATAGACGGAAAAGGCAATCTTTGGAAAAAGTCTTTAAAGTGCCTTTGGATAATGTGGCGGAAGTCTCCGGTGAAGAGTCTGACTAGAGAAGTGCGCAAGAGGGTTCTGATGAAAAATGGAAAGAATCATCTAAGAAGGTTACGAAGGGAAAAAACAAGAGGAAATCTAGGACTTCCGTGGTACGAAAGGTTTGCATTAAAAATGAAATGGGAATGAATTCACAAAGAAAAAGGAAACATCAAAGAGGATGAGAGAAACCTCTCTGCTTGATCAACTATTTGAAGAGGGAACTGGTCCCAAACATTATCTGGAGGGCCAAGTAGCAAACCACCATACCATCATAGAAAATCTCCGTTAGCGGAAAGTTCTGGGTTGAAAGGTATTTGATATGGACATTATTCACAAACCTAGGATGGATTCTCTGCATGATATTCTGGAGATTAAATCTTAGGGACACTTGTTTAACACCAAATTTCCAGTTCTTCATCAGGAAGAAATGCCAGAGGTCTATTACAACATCATCTTCTATGAAGATGGGAGCATAAGATCCAGAGTAAACAATCAAAGTCTGAGGTTGGATGAGGACCTACTTTGGAATATCTTGAGTGTACCCAGGGATGGCATCAGCTACATTATTGGAAGAACCTGCAGTGCAGAGTTTATGAAGGAATGTTCCGAAATTCCTGACGCTCATCGTGCAGGACTCCTGAAAAAACTTATGAAAGATGAATATCAGCGGGTTTTCAAATTTGTCTACAAGGTTCTTCTTCCTAGAATGGAAAAAAAGACTGTAGCCTCTAAAACTGATCTATTCAACATGAGTCACTATGCAAGTTTGAATCTTTGGATCTGTCGGCGCTCATGATGGAACACATGTACAAGACAATAATTGAACACAAGGGTAAACATGATATGGGCTATGGATACTTTCTGATGAAGGTGTTTCACCATTTCAACATCCCAATGGGAGCAGGAAAAGTCGGTACTATCAATCAAATGTTCACCCAAACCACTGTGTTGGAATGTGAGTGTCTTGAAGGAAAGGGGAACACACTGGTAAAGTATCTCAGTTGATCAAGGAGCAAGACCAACTAAAGCATGAATTGGAGGCAATGACTGTGCTAGTAAGAAACAAAGAGGTTGACATTTCTCTCTTAAAGGAAGAACTACTTAAAGCACAAAAAAAGGGACCTGGTACCGAGATAGTCCAAAAGCTACAGAAACAGAATGATAATCTTATGAAAAAGTTTGCTTCTCTTCAAGAGAAGATGATCAAGGACAATGATGCAGTAAACTCTAGGCTCACCCTTGTCATCAATTCCTTCTCTTTTTCCTCATTCCTCCTATTGTCTCCTTATCTCCTTTTTTATTGTGTGGACTATGTTCGGGGTCCTCAGTTGTAACTTTAACTTAAATGTATTGAATGTTGATTTTGTTATGCTTATGAAATGGAATCCTGTTTTGTTGTGGCTAAATTCTGTTGCTTTTTGGCTTATTAACTATGTTGGCGTTGTCCTTGACTGTTATCTTACTTATCAATCTTACTTCTTTTGTTGGTTTACAACACTTATTTTTTATGATGCCAAAAGGGAGAATAAATTGGGGGTGTTCAGATGATGCTAAGGCTAATAAGAAGGAAAAGCGCGACAGGGGGAAGGAAAACATTAAAGTACTAGTGTGACTCAAGGAGGGACCCTGTGATGGTACCTGGTCCATGGTGTAGGGAACTGAGTGTCTGACAGGGGAAGAACACACTGTGCACCAGTGTTAGTTTTTCATCATCAAAAAGCGAGAAAATATTATTTGTAGTTTTGATGATTGGACTAACCTAGGGACCTTGTGAAGAAACCTGGTTCATTATGTTATAAACTCTGCACTGCTAAGCTGGAATGAAGTACAAGTGGTTGTTGCACAGTCTCCAATCGATGACAAGACAAACCCAGGGATATTTTGAAGGGACTAGTCCTTGGCTTGACATACTTCTCACTGCCAGGCTGGAAAAAGTACAAAAAGTTTGTGTCCAGTCTCCAAAAGTGACAGAAGTGGCAGACGCGACAGAATCCTTTGCCAATGCCATGACTTCGACTATTCTACATAAAGATTATGTCCAATAGTCTTAGTTTTTGCAACTTGAAAAATTTTCAAGAACTCTTGCAAAGGCTATCCAAAAGTGAAGTTTCATCCTCAAGATGAACCTTGAACCAGAAAGAGCTACCAGCTTAGTTGTCTTTGGATTTATTCTTCTAAGCATATCTTGTAAATATGATCCTCAATCTATAAAGGAATCATATATTTGTTCGGTGTTACATCATAAATTAGTTAGAATTAACTGATTTAGTTGGGCAGTGTTGTATCTGCCTAGAGAAAATCTAAATCATCTAGAGCTAGGTGGTTTAGTGGGAGGTGTTGTATCAACTTTGGAAAAAGTCTAAGTTATCTAAGGTTTATAGCTTAGTGGGAGGTGTTGTATCCGCTTAGGCTCTTCAAGTAATAGTTTGATTACTTGTTCGTGAGATTAATAACTTTTTCTCACATTGGTTATAACTGGGTTCACTTTTGCTTGAGGAAGATTAGTGAAGCAGTTGAAATCTTGTGCAACGGTTTTACTCCCTTGAGCAAGGAAATTTCCACGTAAAATGCTTGTGTTGTGTTATTATTTTTTTGTACTTTACAATATCTGTTGGGGTCAGTCAAGGGTTCTGGTCCGTTGACTGGTACTGGACGCACACATTCAATCATTTACAATATATTGTATTGCATTTTTTTAGTTACTGCAATGTTATCATAGATTTTTCTATCTTTTTACGTAATGTGAATTGTTAAACATAACAAATTGAATGATAAACATGTAAGAAAAGTCTATTACAAGTTAATTATAAAAGTACTATAAAAGCGAGCGAGCATAGGGGTGGAAGAAGGGGAGGGTGATATAGCCGAGGAGATATTTTCTGTGATTATGAGTTTTTAATAAGAGTAAACGATTGGAATGGCCATCAACTAAAATCTTGGTAAGATTTTATTTTCTAACTCTTTTACAAATGTTTTTTTTTCATGTCTTTTTTACAAGAGATCTTCAGTTTTTTTATACATGAGATATAAATAGATTTTAGTTCTTCCATTCGATTTGTAAATAGACACGAGGGATCATTTTCTAAAAAAAGCCCAAAATTTATATTTTGTCATGATGTAACATGCCTAATTAATGTTGGACGATCCTTGCAGAACAATAAATGTTAACGACATAAAGAACTAAAATGCAAGATCAATGGTGTTTTAAATAGGGTTTTACTCAAACATCAAGATTTAGTCTTGCAAACTTAATAATAAAAATAGTGATTTACGATGAGATAATGTAGATTTTGTATACAAACTAAAATGCATCGACATTTTAAAGGATATCATATTGAAGATCAAAGGTAGAGAAGGGAGAAGGTGGCAATGAAGGTAACATAATAAAATAGTCTGAAATCAAATATTGTTTTTATCTCAATTCATATGATACCTTCAATGATAATATCAACATTTTATCTATATTGAATCCCACTTGTTTGATCAAAACTCCACAAAGATGTGCTCTTCGATCTATTCAAAATTTATTCAGCTTAAGAATAGTTTTAAAACATGGCAAAATGCTGTCATATATTCTTAATTTTTGTATGCAATCATAATACATCATATAAATTGAAATGAAGAGAGTAATACTTTGAAGATTCATTTGATGACACTTTTGGAATAATATAAAAAGCTATAAGTGGTACAATAGTAAAATTACTATTGGTCAACTCAGAATAATTTAAAAGTTAAAAAAGTCATGAGTTGGGGTTGCTCAATGTATAGTTTTTGGCTTGTTTTAAACCATTCCATAACTTATTTTAAGCACTAGTTGAACATTTCTAAACACATAAAAAAGATAGATAGTATTTTAAAATTGATATGATTAGCTTTTAAGTCAACTCATCTGCCTTTGAAGTTAAAAAATCCCTAATTCGAGCTCTTAAATTACTTGGATTTTGTGGATGAAATTATAGTGAAGTTGAATATATTACTACAGGGGGTTAGTAAATTAAAACCTTTGATTATTTGGTAGAATATGTATCATAGTTCATCCCAATGAGCTCCCACTTTTAAAATAGGAAAAACCTCATAAAAAGTTCCTCACTATTCATTTTGGAAAAATGCATAAGTAACCCCAACTTATGCTCGAAATTTCATAGACACATTTATACTATATTAATATTTTATAACCCCCGAACTTATTTTATAAAAATTTTTTTATCCCTTATCGACCTACGAGGCATTACCTTCTTGGTCCAACGCCTCTTAAAAAAAATTTCAAGCTATCTGCTTGATAGTGCCACATAGTTGTACATCATCTCGTTAAGGATAAAAGCAAATTTTAAAATTAGCTACTTCTAACATTTAAAAATAGTTGATGATTATTTGAAATTAAATTATTTTTTCACCCTAAATTCCTCCACGATACCTTTGACAAACCTTTCATAAATTCTTACTATCAATCGTCCCCATATTTGTTCTCCGGGAGCTAGAGTTCATTTTTACACAAGAAAAAATAATGAGATATTTCACTAAACCTTTATGAGGATTTAAGTGATGAGTTCTTCAGGAAAATTAGGAATTGTAAAGGTTGAATCTTGCATTAAAGTTATTGCAAATTGAGAATGGTTAATGGGTTTTCTCCGTTTTGGGTTTTGATGGGTGCTTTCATCATCCTTAGATTGGACCCAAAACGAAGCAAACCTATTAACCACTCTCAATTTCCATCAACTTCAATGAAAGATTAAACCTTTATAATCCCTAATTTGCCTGAAGAACTCCCCACTGACATCCTCAAAATGGTTCCCTTGAAATACCACTTGTAATTCAGGTGTATTTTAAAGTCTTGAATCTGTATAATCGCTAGCTCTTATTTTACCAATACTCATCCTTGTTGCATTGCTAATAACAAGCAATGTAATTTATTTCACAACTTCGAAAAATCATTATCTCTCCTTAAAACCTTTACCACCCTAGCCATGTCTTACTTTGTGCGATTTCATTGAATATGTTGTTATTTTAAAAAGGTAAAGAACTAGAGATCAAGAATTTCTAGTACTAGTAACAACCACTACAATAATTATTGTTCCGCAATTGCAAGATAATTGAGATAAAGTAAAATAAACTCATACAACACTTGAACTATGCCATTGATCCCTCATATGCAGTAGATCACTCACACCACACTTGCATTAAACTATTTGAACAATGAAAATTTCTAATGGGTGGAGAAAGCTTAAAATAACACAAATTTATATCAAATAAAAGCAAACATAATAAACAATACTTTCAAACCGTACTTAACATGTATAGCTTACTTAAAAAGGGCTGTCAGACCATAGGACAAAAGATTGTTCATAAGATCAACTGGAACTTATTGTTTATTACCTTAAAACGGCTGCCGAACTATCAATCTTACTTCTAGAATTCTCGTATCAAACTAGATATACAATTAAGAAACTAAGGTTACAGTAGGATAATATGACAATAGGTAGTGAATATTTAATTAGATGGCTTTCAAGAACACTTGACATTTTCACAAAAATAGGTTTTAAGATATGCTAGGAAACATTAAACTGATAATACATGTAACACAACTTAAAGAAATAGAAATGAAGATTTTTAACACAACTTAAATAAAATATATAATCAACAAAATAAATAGAGCGAACGAATACTTACATAAGTAATGTCAACTTTATTATTTACCCAACTTATATAACTTTTCTTGCGATGAGTTCGATAATCAAAATTCAGAAACTGATGGATCCCTTCTAGTAGATTCTTTGTATGATGAATGAAGATATTTGTGTTAACAATGTTGAGAATGATGTTATTTTCTTTAAAGAAATATATCTAAAAAGATTTATGATTACCATTCTCTTATAAATCACTCGATGAGGTATGCAACCACCTGTATGAAGTGATGCACCATCATTTAAATCACAATTGTTTTTGTTTTGTTCAGACTTTATCTTGAATGAAGGAGACTCCTAGTGCCCCGTCATCTCCTTGAATACCGCATCCCCGATCCATTGTGGCTTCAGAGGCAATTTTCCTATTATCTTGAAAAAGTAGTTTCATCCTTGTAGATGATATTTTCTCAAAATTATGTCTTATAGCATTAGTATAGTGAGGGAGCCATTTGAATTTCTTCTGTATATAGCAAATAAAAAAACTGCATTAGTTATACAAGCTCACATCACCTTTATTAGGCACTTGAGAATTGTTAGATTGTTGCAAATGGTAACGTTATTTTGGTAGATTCTTTAACATATGAAATAAGCTCACTATTTCATTTGAATATTAACTAATAAATATGATCTCTTAAAGTTGTGAATGTATCTCATCTAGTACAGTTGAGTAAAATTGAGTAGTTCGATACATCGATACATATCACTTCACATTTCAAGAAAAGAAGAGAGCAATACAATTGCTTTCTTGAAAAGAAGGCATTATGTCCCAAATGTTTGAAACCAAGCCTAACAAGCCATATAAAAAATCGAAGAATATATTCACATTTACTTTTGTTCAGACCCTTTAGAATTGAACAATTAACATTAGTAGAGACCCGACTAATCACATTTGAAGGTGTATCTTAAAGATAAATGCAGAGAAGATAGTAAAGAAAAAACAAAATCAAATTTGTATGTACCAATTTAGATTGAAAGAAATACTCTTTACATTAATCACCATACTTATATGATTAAACAAATTATTAACAATCGGATAACAACATCTGCACACAGCTACGCTATCTAGATCAATATCCTTCTTGACCAGCATTGAGGTACAACATTTTTGTAAGTGCATAACAATCACATAAAAGAACACAGTAGAATATGATGATGCAAAATAAATAAAACCCATCTTCATAGATTACTTAACTCGTGAACATTTAGCTCAATCTCAATAATCCTTTAAATGTACTAAAGTTTTCATGTCCAAAAATATCTATGAAACTAGCTAGAAGTGAGAATAAATATTCATGACCAGAAAATGCAGTAATATCAAATAGCAAGATTCAAGACCAACAATACACAAACAATTCTGAGTAAGATCTATGTCAAGAACAAACATGGTAGAGATTTGCAGATTCAAGCTAATACAAGTGATACTTAAGAATTAAGCTACTACCACTCAACAATAAAGGGATAAAGGGACACAATTCCTTGAAATTGAATAACATGAGGGAGCTAACAAAACCAAACAAAACATTATAATAAGGCTTAGTACCATGTTGATTCACTTAGCATACAGTAAGAAAGAGACAAAAGGAAAAAAAACATGCTGATTTACACTTGTATGCTCAAAGCAAATATATTTTACCAAAGTAGCCATCTTATAACAAAAATAAGCACTCTTTAGACCTACTCTAAATCACAGTAAACACTAAAAAAGCAAATATTTTACCAACAGGTAACAAATGGACCAAAACCATATTTTTCAAAGCCAGAATCAATATCATTAAGTTTCAATTGGGACAGATGCGGTTAAGGGAAGGCTGAAATTCGAGAACTAGGACATAGTAAACAAGCTCTTCTCTGACATAGCACAAACAAAAAATCATTTCATTGTAACATATAGCATACTTCAAGCAATAAAGAGATGATGGATATTACCAGGTAGTCCAACAGGGGTTACTTCGAGTACTACCAAGCCTCATATCTGGTACTACCAGTCTAGTACTACCAACAATTAAGACTTAACACAGAAGACTGAAGACAGGGAAATCTGGAGATAGGAATAGGCAGCAAGAAGGGAGACCAAGAGACCGAGAAATATCGAGAATATCATCACTATTAAATATCAAGACTTTAACAGGTAGAAATTTTTATGCATTTATCAAACCATCTAGAGTCTTAAACAGGTAGCCCCAAAAACATATTAAAAATGAAGGCAATAAGCAGTAACTCAGGCTAATATCAAAATCATATGACTAATGTTATCATATGTGTATAGTGTCCTTACTTTGAATTCCTCGAACCACATATCATGAGTAGATTTCGGAAACTATTCTTCCATGAGGGTCTAGCCAATTCAAATTTACTACAAATGCAATTAGCAATGCCTTCAATTACTATCTTGTGAGGATCACACCTATAAAAAAATACAATACTTATGGAACACATAAACAAAGAAACAATTCAGCTAAGCAAATGTATTATTAAAATTTAAAAGTTAGTCTTATTACCCATCCTCTTCAGGTACAATCCAAAATTTTGATGATCATTGTCCCCATGGCCAACTGTACTAGATGATCTGACTGGAGTCCTATTGGTCGGTGGTGACATCAACTATTCAAATTCTTTATATATACGTTTTGACTGATTAGATTGAGATCGATTGACCTCAAGCCTATGTAGAGGCAAAGGAGGCCCATTTGCATGGAGTGAACCAATTTGAGAATAGAGGGATTGTGATGGGCTTATGGGAGATCGAGATTTAGTGTTATAAGGTAGAGACTGATTCACTTCAAGAATAGGTTGATGCGTTGGGGATTTCATTGACATGAAGTGAACCTACATGAGATTGGACGGCTCGTGGTGGGATTATGGAGGGCACTTGAACTATTTGTAGCTTCATTATATGTGCGTTTCTTTACTTAATTTTCCTCTTTTACTGTTAGTCTGTCTTAAACTCTTATATCGTATACCTGACATCTGCAACAAACAAAAACAATAAAATAATCTATTAGCAATGTAACCAATAAATAACACATGAACATACATAGTAATAATGAAAACCAATGAAGACAACGTAATAAAAGAAATATTTTTGTTCAACTTAATAGATTATAGATTATAAAAGTTAAAAAGATCGAGGGACATACATTTACTTGGAAATGGTCATAGTAATATAAAAATGACAAGTCTATAAACCAGAATATAGTGCTGTAAAATAAATAATAAACAACTAATATTCTCAACCATCCTTTTTATCTTGTTCTTGGGTTTGAAAGTGATCTCGTGAATCATCACTATAGAAAAATTCTTCCTCTTCACTTGTTTCCCCATCCTCATATTTATCTTCTTCACTTGTTGCCTCTTCATCTTCAGCTTCATTTTCGATGACAACTGGTTTAAAATTACTTCCATGTATCTCTTAACCTTCAACTCCGTCATCTCGTAGGCAATCAATTGGATCATCCTCTATACTTGGACTAACATGTTATTGTTCCTCTTGGTAAGAAAACTCCAATTTATATCTTTTGTCCACAACTCCTCTTGGTTTTTGTCTTTATAATTTCCCACCAATCAACTTTATATCATTTGTTTTCAGGATGACATGAATAAAAAACTAGTTTCTATATGGGGAAAGATGAAAGGATCAAATTTAGAATATCTTCTCCTTTTTCAAACTTTGACAATACCAAAATGGATATCAACTTTTATGCCATGATTAGAGGTATTAAACTATAATAGTAGAATAAAACTAACTTCATAGATGGGACAATTGACCATTCTGATTCGATAATTTCCTTAAGAACACCATATTATTCACTTATGGTACCATCTTTCCCAGTTCCACTGACACACACCACTATTATATGTACTTTTTCCTTCACCCCAAGGAGTTGTGTGAAATTTATATCCATTCCTGAAATAGACAAGCCAAAACCGTGCCTTTCTTAATAGTCCCATTGCCAAAATTCACAAATAAGCTTCTTGTGAGATCTCTTGTGGATTACTTTTCACCTATCAAACTTCAAAATCATATCAGATTTACATTTCAAATGATAAATTCTTTATTGAAAACTCATTATATTAGAACATACATATTCTTTGAACCATCGTGGAAAGTCGGCTTCAATTTGCTTGTAAGTGATATCATCAGTAATATCATTGTAATTACCTCTCAAGGTTATTTCATACAAATTGCACTCAATTAAATTAGCACATTAATTTCAGCCTAAATATAATAAGTATTACTTGAGAAAAGGTTTAACCTCTTCAAAATTAATCAGAACATGCAACTGTGCTGCAACAACTTCTTTATCAATTAACCACCAATTATTGCAAATTTTCTTGCCATAACTTCGTCCAGAAAGATTATAGACTGATAGAGTTGGTTGAGTAGCATTTTTATTGATTAATTCATCATTGCGATCAACTTTATTATTGCTATATAGGACATGCGATTCACATTAATGGGAAGCAAGGTATCACACTACTAAAAAGACAGTGAATACCGACCTAAAATTATCGACCTCCACAGGTCGGTATTCCTGAAATACCGACCAAAAACCGACTTCCCATCTTAGGCTGGAAAAATCTTGGTCGCTATTCAATTCCGACCTCTGGAGGTCGGTACTTACTGACCTCTCGAGGTCAGTTTTAATTTAAGTCGGTAAAATTCATTTTTATATTTTTCGACTTCCGGAGGTCACTTTAATATATATTTATTTGTTTTTTATTTTTATTATTTCCGTCTTCCGGAGGTTAGAATATTTAATTCTCAAATTTTAGACTACCGACCTCCGGAGGTCGGTATTTTTATTTCTTATTTTTGAGATTGCAACCTCCGGAAGTCGGTATTTTTATTTCTTATTTTTGAGATTTCGACCTCCAGAAGTCGGTATTTTTATTATTTTTATTTTCTGACCTTTGGAAGTTGGTATTTCTATTTCTTATTTTTTATATTCCGACCTCTGGAGGTTGGTATTTCTATTTCATATTTTTTAGATTCCGATCTCCAGAGGTCGGTATTTTTATTTCTTATTTTTTAGATTCTGACCTCCGGAGGTCGGTATTTTATTTCTTATTTTTTAGATTCCAACCTCCGGAGGTCGGTATTTTTATTTCTTATTTTTTAGATTCCATCCTCCAGAGGTCGGTATTTTTATTTCTTTTATTTTTTTAGATTCTGACTTCAAGAGGTCTCATGAGATTTCTTGAGCCAAATATGCTTGGCAAATAGATCCTTCAACTCTAGGTTGTTTTTATACTCTTCTTTATTTTGTTTAGGAACCTGCAATCAGTTTATGAAATATATAAATTAGGTATTAAAATTAATCGAAAAAGAATAAATTCTTAAAATATATTCGTATACCTCTTAAATGGATACATCCATCGCTATTGAACAGGACTACAAACCCTTGCTTAATAAGGCAAAAGAATCATTAAGTGCTCAATTTAATCAAAAAGACCGAGTGGAAATATTCATTGCAACTTATACAAGACTAATTGAATGTTTTCTTCCATTTCCCTTACTTGATACTCCAACAATACTGTTGAGCAAAATTCTTTAATGAATAGGCTGAATTTGGTTAGTGGCTTCCGGATTGGTTTTTGGAGTGCAAAAAACCTACGAGAAGCATATCTATGCAACATTTTTATCTCATGAACCCATTCATATATATCTTTCTTTTGGTCGTCATTTAATGAAACCTTGCTTTCAGTTTAATCCATCTCCCATCAGCAGTCTGTTGCATGTGTAAATCACTTTGACGACAATCTTCTTTTTACTCCATTCTTGCCTTATCATTATTTTTTGTTCTCTGTTTGTTATCCATGAATGTATGGAAAATATTTTCGAATAAATTCCTTTCTAAATTCATTACATCAAGATTGTGGCGAACTAGATTGGTCTTCCAATATGTCAGATCCTAAAAAATACTTCTTTTGGTCCAATTATGTTATTTTCCATAACCGTAAAAGTTGCGCCAACCATATTAAGTAATTTTAGGAAATCCTTTAATTTTTTTCCATACTTGATCTCCAGTTAACCTGGGAGGAGGTATACTTTTTTCCTCTCTTCCTTTATAAAAAGCATCATTATTTCTTTAAATTCATGATTGAGACGTAAGAATTGACGGTTACAATGAACCCAAGAAACTTTTCTTCCATTTTCAAACTGAAAGATTTTTTTTTCATCCATGAAAATTGGGCAAGCTAATTTACCTGTTGTACTTTATCCTGACAACATTCCATATGCATGAAAATCATTAATTGTCCACATTAATACCTCTTGTATGAGAAAATTCTATTTCTTGGACATATCATCAGTGAAAGAACCATCCTTCCATAACCTACACTTTGTGTAAAACGGTAGAGAAGAACGAGGATAGTACAAGAATTCACTAAGTATGACAACCATGCATTAAAAGGGGAAGTTTTACTTGAAACTATGCATCATGACTTTTTCTGAAAACTTCATACAACTTAATACAATAAGCGTTTTACCATTTACATACTTAATTTAGGCATATTCAATGGTCAAAACATCACATAAAATCATACAATGCATTTAAGGTATTTAGTCACCACTTTAAAGTAATCATAATTCATTTACAATGAACTCCTATCCTTTATAATGAACTTCTTTTCTTTAACTTATTAACCTCCCAAGTAACCCTCTAGTGATACTTGGTGCAATGCATCATCTTAAGGCCACAAGGTATTCATACATACAATCTACATAAGTCAACACATACCATCATAGAAGTATAGCACACCATAAGACACATTCAAGTCAAGACAACAAATACTATTACAGTAAGCCAAAGCCACAGTGCACATGTGCTAACTTCACTTCACATAGAACATTATAAGACCTTACTGACAATCCCCATCTAAGTCTATTAGTGAAATGTACATGTGAAGCCCCATAGCCTGACACATACTTAGTAAACCTATCATTAGACCACAAGCCTTAACCATTCACTTCGTGCATCAACAAGACAAGCATAGACAACTTCATTCATGCCAAGAAAGACCTTCATCATATAGTCAATAAGATCAACATTATGCACATAAGGAGAGGCCACATCACATAGACCCATTTGGTCATCCTAAATGTGAGAGGAGACACTTGGTCTTCACGAGTGTACTATGCCCTATCGATCTTTGTCATGCCATCAAGGATTTTTGATTCTACTTCATAGGGTTGTTGCATTATACCACTGGGAACAAGTTGATCATCAACTCCTTTGTTCACTAAGTCAAGGCTGCTAAAGAAGTATTGTAGCAACATATTGTTTGGAAGGCTATTAGTCAGGCGTTAAAGTACCAAATTCTTAAATTTCACCAATGTCTCATGGACTGGTTCACGCTCCAAGCGCTTTCAACCTTGGATGTTATCTTTAAGCGTCATCATCTTTGATGGGGGAAAGAATCTCACTAAGAATGTTTTAGTAAGTTTATCCCACGAGGAGATGGAGTCCCTTCGTCACTCATCCAACCATTTTATAGTTTCATCAAATAAAGAGAATGGGAACAACTTGAGACAGACTGATTCTTGTGATATGTTCTGGAATGAGAACAGACCACAAACGTCTACAAAGTTCCTAATGTTCTCATGAGGGTGTAACAACTCAGATATTTAGTAGATTAATCTAGATCCTAAAAGTGAGGGTTAACATAAAGGTACATGTTAGACCCCGTAGTATAGAATAGCATAAAAGGTTAGGTTGAGGGTCACAAGGGCAAGCACCAAGAAAAAGGGGGAAAATCCTATGCCAAAGATCAAGGTTGACTTAAACTTGGCAAGGTTCTGCCTCAAGACCACGACCACCTTCATGGCTAGTTTTCTTGACAATAGTTCATGAAGGGTCTCGTGAGACCCCTTAGGCTTTTTGAAGTCAAGGACTTGAGGCCAAGCTACTACCTAAGGACCAAGAGCCATTTCACGGACATTGGTGTTTACAACGGCTCGTGGTCCTGCCTTCAAATTGGGGAGGCCAGGACTCAAGATCTTATCCACTATACAAGGACCACAGCTCGTGGTCTTGATCACAGTTAGTGAGCCTTGTCGTGGTGCCTGGGAGTGGGTTTCCTAGGAAGGGTCTTTTCGGTTAACTCTCGATTAGTTAGTTAATTGATGGGATCAAATTATATTGTTTTATTCACATATATAAATGTTTTTAATTCATTAATAAATCCATTTACTTAATTATTCCCAAAACCCAAAATAGGTCATCTTCTCCAGATTTTTCTCTCTAGAAGTTACCAAAGAAAAAGAAGAAGAAGTGGAGTCTAGGGCTTCAAAAATCAAGGTATTTATTATCAAAATAATGGGAAAAGTCCATTAATGTATGGTGGACTTTCATCTAGGAGTATATTTCACCCATAGAGTCCCTTTAGAACTTTATTTCAAAGATTCCAAGTTTCCCCAAAAGTTAGGTTTTCAATATAAGTCATGAGTTCTCTTTCAAAACCTTTATAACGGTTAATTTATGATGGAATATGATTGATTTGATGATTTAATTTTGATCTATGATGAAATTCCCCCAAGAACCCATGAATCCCCCATATTGCTAAATTGTGAAGTTATGATTTGGGATGACTGATCATAGAAGCATGGCAAGTGATTATATCTATATTGATTGAGTTATTGAATCATTATATTACCTTTATCTAATGTAGTAATTCAACATGTTTGGATTCAGTTTGATTAATAGCCATTGGAGGGAAAATTATGAAGGTTCTTGTATGTTATGATGCTTATGTATATGCTTTATGATTCTAATGGAAGTAATGTGATCATGGCTACAATGAAAATTTTGATATTATTTAATGTTTATTCTGAATTACAAATTTGTGAATGATTATGACAAATTATGAAATGTTATACCTTGAATTGGCAGGCATAGCACATCCTTTTCTTATGTAATCGAAAGTGATCTTGATTAGAATACCTTGAATTGGTAGGCTTAGGGTATCCGTCTCTTGTGTAACTAAAGTATCTTGACTTAATGAACTTTAAATTGGTAGATCTAATGGTGGTAGCCCTTTCATGATGATCTTATGAAATAATGTAATGATTAACATTTGATCGATAGACCTATTGGTGGTGGCTCTTTATTGAGCATTCTATAAGTTATCCTAATGATATACTTTGAATCGAAGGCCTAATGCTGGTGGGCCTTTCATGTGTCTGTAGTAAGGTACTTTGGGTTGGTATTCCTAATGGTGGTATCCCTCTCAAGTATAATAATGTTAATGAGAATGAACTACTCTATGAGAATTTAAAACATAGTTGAGAGTGGATATGGTATGGTGAAGCTCTCCCCATGTAAGGCCGGGTTTCTATGAACATATTCCTTATCCTATAACTATGTTCACTCATAGATTTTAGATAGTGGATCCACCTAAGATAAAATGTTATCGGTTCTACATTAGGCAAGTATAACAACTCATTTTGGTGTTGGAGACGACAGCCGATTCCATGAACTGCTCAACACGGTCTATGTCGGTTAATGCTTATTCCCATCATGTAAATTACGTGTTATGGTTACTCAAGAGGTTCTATGAAGTGTGGGTGGTAGTATGGGATGTCATTCATACATTGCACGAGTAGGCTTTGATAGGGCTATGTTATGTTTCTCTAAATGTCATAATGTCTAATGAAATGAATGTGCCTATAATGGTTGTAATGAGAATGTTGACTTAAATTCTTAATTTAATGATGAATGCTTAACTTGGATTGTTAATATGAGTTTCTTTCCTTGCCATGACTTATTGAATATAAATAGTTCTTTTTCTTTTGTGTCCTCGAAGGATTAATTAATGTGAGTGGTATTATGTGATGTAGTTCATACATTTCACAAGTATAACTTAAGGTTATCTTAGATGATGGTTCTAATATGCAACAATGACGTACATGGTAAATATGTTTATGTCTTCTAAGTTTATACTTAAAAGATGCATGATTATTGTAAAAATTGTTAAATGCGTGGTTTTCAACTAAAATATCCTTTTAGCATGATTTTTGCATGACTATAATACTTAATACATATTTGTGCTTAATCCATATTTATTCCACATTCTTACAAAGTGTAAGTTCCAGATCTTAAGGTGACTTCTAGTGTTTAAAGCTTGAATTAATTCTCTCTAAAGTTAGTGGTGAGTCCTCATGGCTCGAGGAGGAGAGTTGTTATTTTATAATTTCACTATGTCATTTTACTTTTTGGACTATGTTGAAGGGATGCAATCCTATAATTGATTCCAATATTGTATTAGATGGACATGTGATACAAATTTATTCTTCCGATATTTAAAAATAAAGACTTCGATTTTATGGATTAAAAGTTTTAAAATAAAGTCTTATGTTATGAATGTTATGGAACTCTTCAGAGTCTTGTACGCCGTGTTACTTATGGATTGTAGGATCTTGTCATTACAAACATAGTAATAGAGCACAAGATTATGGGATGGTTTTTAGGATTGACGTATCATAAGACACGTCCACGAGAGTATTGTTCATAGTATGAAGTATGCCACATTTATGAAGGAGAGGCTACAAGATATTAGGAAACTACACTTATTTTGTTACTCTATGTCGTGCCATAGAGTTTGAATCAATAAGATCTCTCTCATATTCCTTATACTAGGGTCATCAACATGCACTACTCAAAGGGCTAATGCTAAAAAGATGGAGGGAGAGAAGGTTAGTAATGATGCCAATTGTGGCTATATGACTAGATAGTACTTGATATGATAGATTTAGATGATATCCTTTAGTATAAATAGGTTGCATTATGGTTATGTCTGGTTCTGAAAGATTCAATGAATAGGTATTTTTTTAGAAAACCCTAGATGTGTTGAGAGAGTAGATGTAATTTACCTTTGCTCGTTATTATCTTCTATGATGGGTGTCGATGAATCATCACTTGGACTCATTTAGGGCTTTATATTGAGATGTTTAGTGTCCTCAAATACTTATTTTGTAGTAATACCTAATTTAAAATCTTTGAGTTTGAAGTATTTTATTTAGGAACTAAGAATTGACACTAATGTTCAAAAAGGAACAAAGCGAGCTAAAGGAATAAAAAAATGAAGGCCTGTGGATCACCCATTTTACTCACCAATTGCAAAGTTGCCATTTTACTGCCTAAAGTTACAGATGCCTTGAGCTAAACTAGGGATAACTCCGGTGATCAAGAGTTCCACTCGGTGTGTCATCGATTGCTTGGGCGAGGGGTTACCAGGTCGCCAAATGTATTGATGGTGATTCAAACAAGTTCTGATAGGCAAAATTAAAGGAAACTTAGTGAATCTCAGAATCGTTCGGCGATGCCGATCTGGATCTCCTAAAATTATAGTAACAAGACCACGGAGGACCGAAAAATGAAGGCAAGAGGAGGTAAAATTGGGGAGTCACCGAACGTTTGGCGAAAACCGACTTACCTTGCCTATCTTAAACACACTAGACTTGTTTAAATTGATTTTTTTCTAGAAAGAGTATTCAAAAAGGGGAGGAATTAATGATTGTGAGAAAATACACTACCAGGAGGCATTTCAAATGATTTTTCAAGAAAGTTTTGTTAGAGATTTTGAAAGAGTCACAGTCCAATTTTTTTCGATAGCTATGAGAAACATGATAGATGTAGATTTTCAACTTTTTACTATGATTGGCTAAAACCCTCTTCTTAGAGTTATAACTACGTGACCACTTGTTGAGTTTTACTACTTTGATGTTATTGATTTGCAATTAGTGGTGTTAATTTGAAGTGGGTTTGAATTGCTGTTGCATTTTCAAGTCATCTTGCATGAATAGTGTATCAGGTTAGGTTTTTGTGCTTTCATGATAAAGAACTTCAGAGTTAAAGTAGCAAGTTCAGCATCCTTAGTAGTGGATCACCATGATTTAAGCTTGTGAGAGTGAAATATGGAATCAATCCTTTGTATCAAGCTTGAGAGAGTAGATTTGATGAGTGCAAGGGCTAGGCATCCTCTGTCTTGTGTTGAAGTTTGAGAGGATTCAACAACGTTAAGGTAATTGTTTGAGAAAAAAATTCCTTTGCATATAATCCTACCTACGCACGACAATTTATCTCATTGTGAGAAGAAATGTTCATCAACAAAGTTGAGTTCAATAATTTGTTTGTCAATTATTCAATCATTCCTCACTATTTGATCGTTTTGTGTGAAGTGTTGAATTGGATTCATAATTATAACCATAAATTTGAAGTTAAATAAACAAGGTTCATTAAGTGGTTAGTTGACGAGGTTGTTGTTATTGTTCTATAGTCGAATTCGAAGGAAAAGCAACTCTTTGAGGGATCGACGTCAACTAATTTAGTTGGATTATTATAATGAATAGCGATTATTGACACTTAGAATTTTATGTAGTGTATTTGAAATATAATCTAAATGGCACCGCTACCGGGGAGTAGCATGAATTAAATTTCTTTGATTGAAGATTTGATTTGCGAATTTGTAGGATGTAGTTGAATTGGACAAGGTTGTATTGTGTAGTGTCGGTTGGGCTACATAAAAGTAAAAAAAATATGAGTGAAGAAGAGGTGAATTGTAGTCCAGCAGGTTATCAGGACAATATCGATGATATCAATAGTGCTTACAACCCATATCATGCTGGCAAAATGGGTGCTATTTGCTTACCGCAAGATGATGGGAATGAACCATTTGAAGTCACTAGTACTACTCTTTATCTTCTCCAAATGAGGGGACTCTATCGAGGTCTAGACCATGAGTACCCGCATGATCATGTAAGAAAATTTACAGCGGTATGCAACCCGTTTTCATTCAAGGACGTGTCTCAAGAGTTAATCTAGCTTTGGTTATTTCCATGATCTCTAACACGGGAGGGTAGTAAATGGTTGGCCGAGCTACCGAAAAATTCCAACACATAAAGAAAGGAGTTGATTATAGCATTTATGAAAGATTATTTCCCCCTCCAAGGATGATAAAACTTAGATATGACATTTAAGGATTGAAGGATGGCAAGGTGAACTCATCCATGAAACGTGGGTGTTGTTAAAGAAACTTCTACTTAAATGCTCAACTCACGGGCTACCAATTGAATTTCTACTCAAATATTTTTATTGGAGTCTTAATTCGGTTAATAAAGCAGTACTTGATCAATTGGTACGAGAGGGAATCATGTTGCAATCTTTAGAAGTTTTTTCATTTCTTCTCGATGACACGATGAAAATAAATAAATCTTGGTACACTCAATAGGATCAAGTCTCTCCGATTTGTTATAGAATGGCGCAAGAACAACTTGACAATGAAAGAGAAAAGGATGAAAACTTCAAGAAAATGTTGACCTAAATGGATCTATTACATCAACATATCATTGAATTTGTAGAAAAAATCAAGAGGATAAGTGAATCTTTTAGAGTTGAGGAGGGTTCTTCCTCGAGTTATTCAAAAGGGAGAATAGAGGTTGGAACTGTAAAAGGTAAGATAAGGGTTTCCACCCATGCTATTTACAACGAGGTGGAAATCAAGGTTGGAACTATCACAGAGAGGAAGAGCAATAGGGATACTCTCAATATTGGGCTGAACAAAGTGATTATTTGAGAAGGGAGGATGACCATCAAGAACACCACTCGCACTTGAATTAGAGCCCAAAATAGAAAGTGAGTGTAAGTAATCCCCGGGTGAATGATTTGTTGTCACACATCCTTGATAAAGTTGAAGCTTCAGATGATTTGTTGAAGGGGATGAACGCTGACTTTTTATCATTCAAAAATAAAGTGAACTCTCAGGCAGATGCAATCAAGATACTTTAAGATCAGGTTATTTTACTTTCAGCACAATTGAAACCAAGAATGACAACGGAAGAGGATGATAAGGGGCTGGAGGTGGTTACTCGTAGAGGAAAGGTAGAAATAGGTGATTTTCCAGGTAATGAAGAAGCTCAAACACATGAAGAAGAAAAAGGCATGGAGGGAGAAAAATCAACTTATCCATCAAAGCATTGCGTTAGAACAAAAAAAGAGAAATGGAGAATTCCAATCCAATCGCAAAAGTTATGCAACCTTTACCCAAAATATATCCCCCATTTCCCCAAAGAATAAAGAAGAATAATGAAGATGAGAAGTTCAAAAACTTGTTATTGTTATTGAAGATATTATCAATTAATCTCCCCCTTGTGGAAGAATTGTTTGAAATGTCGGGTTATGCCATGTTTATGAAGGAGTTAGTCACAAAGTAAAGGATTTTTGATTTTGAGACTATTAATGTTTCCCATAGTTGTAGTGCAATTAAGACTAAGAAGATGATAAAAAAAAAGAGAAGATACCGGAGTGTTTACAATCCTTGTACTATTGGCATACTACAATTTTCTAAAGCACAATGCAATTTAGGAGAAAGTATCAACTTGATGACATATGTGATATACAAAAAACTCATACTGGGAGAGACTAAAGACACAACAATTAGACTCTTGATGACTGACCGATCAATTGAACATCTTGTTGTGATACATTATGAGATCTTGGTAAAGGTTGACAAATTCATTTTCCTAGCTTATTTTGTAATTCAAGATTGTGAAATAGATGCCGAGATTCCCATCATCTTGGGAAGACCATTCTTGTAAACCAAAATAGCGTTGGTTGATGTTGGGAGCGGAGAATTTCAGTTTAGGGTAAATGAAGATGAAGTAACCTTTGATGTCAGTAACTCAATGAAACAACCAAGTGATATTCACGTGGTCTCCAAGTTTGATGTTATTCATGAAGCGGTGGATAGTGTAAGCCATTTGACGTGTGAGTGAGCCACTGAAGTCGTGCTTGCTAACTATGATGAGTTTGAAATTAAAGGGTATGAAGAGGTACTAGCAGCCCTATCAGGTTTGGGCGGGGGGGAGTCAAAGACTCCGTGGAAGTTTTACATTCACTTAAATAATAGAGAATGTCCCCCTGCAAAACCATCAATACAAGAACAACAAAATTTGGAGTTGAAAGTAGTTCCGTCCCATTTTCGATATGCTTTCTTTGGAGAAAACAACACAGTACTGGTGATCGTTGCAGCTGATTTTCTTGACAGATATAAATTGCTCCTTGAAGTGTTGAGAAGACATATCAAAGCTATATGGTGGAATATCACTAATATAGTGGGCATTCCTCCGGGTATTTACACTCAAATAATTTAGCTTGATAGTGATTGTAAGCCGAGTGTTGCACATTAATGAAGATTGACCCACCAACAAGAGAGGTGGTGAAACAAGAGTTAAGATAGTGGTTTGACAAAGGCATCATATACAAATTACGGATAGCAAACGGGTAAGTCCCGTGCAATGTTTACCAAAAAAGGAGGGGATCAATGTAGTACCAAATGAAAAAAAGGATCTTGTACCTATGTGACCGGTGACTGGGTGGAGAGTATGCATGTAATACCAGAAACTAAATTCATTGCCTGGAAAAGATCACTTTCCCATGCCTTTATAGATCATATTTTTGATCGGCTCTCAAAGAGAGGTTGATATTGGTTTTTTGATGGATATTCCGGCTATAATCAAATATCTATTTCTCTAGAAGAATAAGAGAAAACAACCTTTACGTTCCCATATGTTAATTTTTCCTTCAAACCGATGTCGTTTGGTTTACGTAATGCTCCGACTACTTTCAGTGTTGAATGTTATCTATTTTTGTGGACATGATGGAGGATTCCATGGAAGCATTTATGAATGACACTTCGGTTGTGGTTGACACCTTTGAGGCTTGCTTAGAGAACTTGGGAAAAGTTCTCAAAAGATGTGTCTAGGAAAACTTGGTCCTCTATTGGGAAAAATGTCACTTCATGGTTTAAGAAGATATAGAACTTGGTCAAAAATTTTCTCAAAAGGCGCTGGATGTTGATAAAGTGAAGATCGAAGTAATTTACAATTACCACGACTAATTTTGCTAAAGGGGGTTCGTAGATTCTTGGGACATGCTGGTTTTTATCGGAGGTTCATCAAGGACTTGTCAAAGATTGCACATCCTCTTTAAACTCCTAGGGAAAGAGGTAAAATTCCAATTTGATGATGCTTGTATGGTGGCTTTCAGGTGTTTGAGACCATCTCAACCCTACTCTATTTTACTCTCCATTCTCTATCTTTGGAGAGTAAAATAGAGAATGTATTCTCCAACCACTCTCTATTTTGCCCTCTACTATCCAATTAAAGAGAGTTTAATAGTAGTCCTCCAAATTTGGAGAACTACTAGTCATACTCTCTGTTTTACTTTTTGAATATTATATTATTATTTCTACTTTTTTTGTAATTAACATATTATTTTTTATATAAGACTATTAGTTATCTCTTATATTTGTAATTCCTTTTAAATGTAATATAACATTTTTATAAATATTTTATTTTATATATACTACTTTCATCTCAAATTAATATTATTTTAATTATTTTTTCAATTTTCGTCACTTTGTGATACAATTTAATGTTATTATTAATTTTCACTATGAACGATGCACAAAATTCAAATGATGGGAAAACAAATTTAATTCACAAATATTACATAACATAAAAATAAAAATACAATATTACAATACAATACGATGAATAACATAATAATTTTATAAATCACAACAATGATTTAGTAATCTGATAGGTAGTTTCTAGATTTAATGATATTCGAAAACGGAATTAGTTTATGATTTTAAAATTCTCTTTTCAATTATTCATAATTGTTCTTTAGAAATTAAGAATAAAATATAATTTAATATTAAATAAACAATTTCTGAAAATTAAAATTTTATATTACATGAAATTATATAGGATGATTATTCATAAGAAAGGAAAAAAAAGATTTATATTATGGAATAAGAAAAAAATGAAATAGAAATAATAATATAATATTGAGGAGAGAGAAGAAGATTCCTTTTTAGAGAGTAAAATAGAAAATTGGGTTGAAATTGGTTGTCTAAAAAAATAAAAAACTCTATATTTGGGCAATAAAATAGGATGTAGGGTTGGAGATGTCCTGAAGGAGAAATTGGTATCCACCTCGGTCTTTATTATACCAGATTCGTCAGATTCTTTAGAAGTGATGTGCGTTGCAAGTGGAACGGCATTGGGCGTGGCGCTAGGGAAAAACACAACAAACTATTTAACCAAATTTACCACGCCAGCAAGACTCTACACAATGCTCAATGTAGCTACACCGTTATTGAACAAGAGTTGCTTGCAGTAGTCTATGCATTTGAGAAGTTTCCGGCCGACTTTCTAGGTAGTAAAGTGGTTTTTCACACTAATCATGCTGCACCACATTAACTTTTGCAAAGAAGGATGCTAAGCAAAGAATGATAAGGTCGCTACTACTATTGCAAGACTTCGAAATTGAGCTGAAATATAGAAGAGGTTGTGAAAATCAGGTGGTTGACCACCTATCAAAATTAGAAGGCAAGGCAAATGAAGAGATGGAGACTGACACAAATTATTCTTTTCCGATAAACAAGGGTTCGTAATGCCGGAGGAACTCAACTTCTACAAAAAAAAAAAAACAGGTTCATCTTCTATGTTAAAAAGTACTTTTGCAATAAACCATACTTATTATAGAGTGTGCAGATCATATCATAAGAAGGTGTGTTTCGGAAGAAGAAACCATAAAAATTCTCCACGCTTGTCATGCTTCACTGGTTGGGGGTCGTCATAGTTATGTTTGTACTACTGCTAAAGTTCTCAAACATGGCTATTATTAGCCGTCCCTCTACAAATATGCACATTTATTTGTGAAGAAGTGCACTCGTTGTCAAAATCCAAGTGGAGTATCTAAACGATACGAGGTACCCTTAAACCCATTTTATAAGTTGAATTATTTGATGTTTGGGGAAAAGATTTTAAAGGTCCATTTGTGACTTTATTTGATAATAAGTATATCTTTGTGGCTGTAGATTATGTTTCTAAATGGGTGGAAGCTATTGCACTTCCGAACAATTAAGGTAAAATTTTTGTTCAATTCCTTAAATGGTACATCTTTTCAGGATTTGGTTCTCATCGAGCTATGATTAGTGTTAGTGTATCCCACTTTTTTTGAATAAGTGGTTCTCACCCGCATTGAGTAAGTAGGAAGTGAAACACATAGCAGCTACTCTATACCACCCCAAACAAGCGGCCAAGTCGAACTGTCAAATTGAGACACCATGAGAAGCTTGGCAAAGACAATGAATGCTAATAGGACCGATTTTTCTCAAAAGATTGTTGATGCTCTACGGGTGTATCGTACCATATACAAAAAACCAATCAGTATGCCTTCGTATCAACTAATTTTTGGTATGTCTTTCAATCTACCTGTCGAATTGGAACACAAAGCATTGTGGGCATTGAAGGCTCTGGAGTGGAAAAAGGATTCAAAGGATAGAATAGAGCAGTTAAATGACTTGGACAAATTCAGGTTCAAAGCTTACGGAAGCTCATTCCTCTTTAAGGATAAAATGAAGAAACAACATGATGCCAAAATCCTTCGAAGGGAGTTTAAAGTAGGAGATCGGGTGTTGCTATAAAACTCTCGACATTGACTCTCTAAAAAAAGATCAAGTTCAAATGTTCAGGACCATTTAGAGTGACACGAGTGTTAACAAATAGTGTTATCAAAAGTGGGTCAAGATAGACCTGTATTTAAGGTTAATGGGCAACATTTGACGTTATAGTTTGGCGAGTGCCAAGAGATCTTTCTAATTGAGGTAGTGTACTTGGAAGATGATTGAGAGAATTACCACGTCATTCCACGATGTTAAATAAGGCTCTTATTGGGATCCAAACCAAGTATTAGTATTTTGAAAAATGTTTGTTGATTTTGTTGGTGAAGGATAATGTGCGAGAGGACAATGCTATCAACGATCCACCGTAGCCGTTTCACGAGTGATACCTATAACGCCTTCTGGGTAGCAAAGAAGGGATGATTTTCTGGAATATTCAGCGAGAGACCTGTATCATTCGATGAATCGCCAATGTGCTTAGGAAACCTGATTTTTTAGACCTTTCTACTTCAGCGCTAGCATAGTAGCTCAGGGTTTATCCGGCGATGTGTCTAGGACAGTATGTGAGTCGCCGATCTGTCAGCAACCTTTTGCAACTCCGCCTAATTCCGAATTCTGAGGGTGTCATACACTGGAAATAAGGGTGATATGCCACTTCTTAGGCACATCTCTGAATCATTGCATGACTGGTTTATTATCTCGCCGACTGGGCACTAAGTGAAGTTCTCTTGTTACCTCGCTCTGTATGATTACATACTAGAATCCTATTTTTATTTGTTGTTATTCTTTTATTATTTAATTTCTTTTGGTTCTTTTTGAGGTAGTGTTCAATCTCTAATAACATTAGGGACAATAATAAATGCTTTCGGTAGGGGGTGGCACTTGTCAGTGAATTCTGATGTGTCCTTCAACTCTGGATTCTATTGATTTGTATGTTTTATCTTGAAAATTTTAGTGTCGGTCTCGATCAATACGGATTACTTGAATAGTGCTCATAATCGAACAAAAATTAATGTGTCTCAATGATGAGGCCAAATGAAGTTTCATAGACAATATGTGAAAATTTTGCATCTCGTTGTGAGTACCAAATAATCGAATGAGGCTATTGTAATGAGCATTGTACAAAAGGCAAAAGTGTAGAGTCTTGTTTGACATTGGTGTCCATTCCTTGTGTAAGATGATTGTACCATGAACCATGTATAATGACACCTGGAGTTTTATCCATTGATCCGGTTGACAAAGTTACACGATCTCTTGAAATGATCTTAGGAATGTTTAAAGGGTGTGAAACAATTTGACATTATACCTTTTTTGTGGACAACCTTGTGAATGTGTGATCCTTCTTTGAACACCCTTCTAAACCTTATCCTTTTCATGGAAAACATTGATGAAATTTTGACCTTTCTTGATCTATTACCAATAATCCTCATAATTTGTTGTTTCACTGAATAGCCATCATAGGCCAAAAGCCTTAGTTGGGTGTGTTGTGAAAAGAGAAGGTAAATCAAGAAGTGCGAAGAAAGTCCCCTTTATCCATGGTTTTGGAAAGATGGAACCCCTCCATATAAAAAGAAGAGAAAAGAAAAGATGAATTAAAAAGAAAAATAATGAAAAAGTTTGAAATAAAGTTGTGATAGTGCATAAGAATGTTGTGTTTGGTATTCCATGGATGGTGAATAATGGGGTGACTTGTTGAGCATGTATGAGAATGATGAAAAAACGTATTGTTCACACCACATTTCATGAGGATAGCAGCCATTGATCCTAAATGACCATACCTTTATACTCGGTCCCATTAAAATACTTAAAAAGACCTTTTTGATCTTGAGGGAGCTGAAACAAGTGTTGATTGGAAAATACGGGCAAACATATAGGTGGAGTCATACTTGTGTTCATTTTTGCGAGTGTGAGTGTTGATTGTAATTCCAGAGCTATAAATTGTTGAACCATTCTGTGAATATGGAATCATTGAGGGAATTTGAGCACCTTAATTGAGCTTGAACATGCATTTGAAGCAAGTATTGTGAACGTGAGAATTTATGAGAATGGTGAGTCACAACTTGAATCTTTGAGGGCACAATTGATCCTCACAAGAGTAAGTTGAGTTTTTTTTGTGTGCATTCATGATTCAATCTTGTGTCATACTATTTGAAACACCTCTTTGAACTTCTGAACTTGATTTTTACTTGGGGAAAAGAAAAAATTTAAGTTGTAGGTGTTGATGAGTCCGTGATTTGGACTCATTTAGGGCTTTATTTGGAGAGATTTAGTGTCCTCAAATCCTTATTTTATGCTAATACCCGATGTAAAATCCTTGATTTTTAGGTATTCTGATTTAGGAATGAATCAAGGACATTAATGTGCATAAAGGAACATAGTGACCAAAAAGAGTGAATAAATGAAGGCCAGGGGATCGCCCATATCACTCGGCGAATCGCCAAGTGTAACAACCCAGAAACCTAATATAGAGAAGCTAGTCTAATGGAATCAAGTAGGTTAAACTAGATCCCTAATTGTGAGTTTATAGTGAAAAATTGATTAAATTATGAAAAAATGATGTTGAAGTTAGTTTGGGGATTTATGAGGTCAAATTTTACAAACAACTAAAACGTCCGGAAACTAGTCATTTGAAGTAGTGAGTTGTAAGGGTCTTGTTGTTGATGTTTGGATTGTTTTTTGAGTGTAAAATTTTATAAGTTACTCCTAAAATAAGAAAAATATGTTTAGGTATTAAACTTCCGGATAAGACTCTCCTTAGACCACTCGAGGGGTCCAAGAAGAAGACCCCAAAACAGTCCCCCAAAGCTGTCTTGACAGCAAACATCCAGCTTTTTGGGTGGTGATCTAATGATGCTTTCCACGCCCAGTAGATCAAACCACGTCTCGTAGGTCTTGTTCTTGGTTCTATACTTAGTCTCCTATGAATCTTGCAGCATTTAGATCCACATTCCCAAACCTCGGAACCCATCCATGGCCAGTAGATTGATCTACGGTCCGTCGAAGGCTAGCCATGGGCTTGACTGTTTGTTGAAAGCTTTTGGTTAGGTCATAGGAGTTCAATTCAGTACTTAGTTCAGGGGTTAGAATGGATGTTAGTTAGTTAATTAACCTAGGATAAGTGTTCAATAGACCCCCCTAAACTGAGCCTTCAACACATTCAAAAAACAACCCCCAAAACAGTCCTTAAAAGTCAGCCTCTTGTGATCTACGAATGGCCAGTTACGGCCTGTATGTTGAGTGAAGACCGTAGGTCAAGGTCGTGGTTCCGTTCTTAACTTTTTAAGGATCCTGAAACATTTAGAGTTGCAGACTCCAACCACGGAAGCAAATCACATTCAGTAATTCCACCTGTGGTCTGTAGGTGGACGGGCGTAGATGCTGCAAGGTTTTGAGATTTTTAAGTTTAGGGGTCTAAGTATTAATTAGTTATAAGTGGGGATTAAGGGAGGTTAATGAGATTGTTAATTAATGGAATATATAAAATTATAGGGCCCTAAACTAACACATGAATTCACCACAAGTCAAGACCCCAAATCATAACTAACTTTACCCCCAAAGTGTCTCCAAAACTCTTCTCTCAAAAAAACATATGTATGGGAGTTCTTTATTCTTGATTAGCTATCACAAAGAAGCCCCTTCGACTATGATTTCAAACTTCCCCAAATCTTGGTTTTCATCCAAAGCATGGGTCATCTTCAAAAAATGTCTCTATTGTTAAATTATGGTTGTTTGTGTTTAGATATGATGGTTTATGGGTGAATTCATGGTATGTTGATAGTTTTTGAATAAAAGCCGCAAAGACACATGTTCTTCCCATTCTTTCTTAATTTTAACTCTTGTGTGGATTGATTTATGGTTAAGATTTATAATCTAGAATATCAATGTTGATTAGGTAATTTTATTATGACATCACTCTAGATCATGCTCTATTGCTAAGGATTAGGGTTAAGTCTTTATGGATGACCTTAGAATTAGATCATCTAGACTTTTATTGATTATAAGTAAAGCATATTGACATAACTTGACTTGATTATGATCATATTAGTTATGTTGTTAAGTTATGAAGTTACTATGTAAATGTGTTAAATAAAGGATGCTAGACATGATCTTGAGTTTTAGCCTTGAAGTGAAATCTTTAAAGATATGATATACTAAAGTTACATTATGTGAATTTTCGATCCACTAATGGTGGAGGTGCTTACTTGATTTATGAATTGTGGTGTTATGTTATGATCCCTTTTCCCTTCAACCCCCTAATTATGATAAAGTATACTATGATGTGAATATGTATGTTATACTATGATGCGAATATGTATATTATGCTATGATGTGAATGTGTATGTTATGCTATGATATGAATATGCATGTAATGTTACGATATGAACATGTTTGTTATGTTATGATATGAATATGAAAGTTATCATATGATTATGGTAGTGTTAGTATGTTGAATAAAAGATATTTCTCCTAAACACTCTATGAATATGATATGAAAGAACATTCTCATATATTCTTGGTTCTTTTATTGAATGGTTGTTCTCATCTTAGCAACCTTTGAGCTATAAAATATAAGAGTCGTTGAGTCTTTAAAGCATTCTTTATGAACTAATGCATATTCAGTGGCTTAATGATACTTTAAAGGAGTTTGTGCTTAGCATTGAGTGAATATGATTATGAGATGGGTTCATTTACTTTAGTAGTTTCGTTCACACTGGTGTCTGATGAGATGGAATCCCGCGCGATAGGAGTATAAGGTTTCTAGAAGCAATCTCCATTTCCCATAACTGTGTGCCCATATAGTTCCTTAGCTAGTGGATCCACCTTGATGCTAATTAGGTTAGTTTCACCATAGGCAAGTGAAACATCTGTTTTCAGTGTGGGTGTAGAACACCGGATTCCATGTAGCTCACATGATCTATGTTTGTTACTGCTAATCTCCCTGTATTTTGAGAATACGAACTATGATATGAATATGACCTAAGATTAAGAATATGAACTTTAATTAAAGCTTCTTGAGGGGGTACTACTTAGTATAGGTGACGGTATGTAACTTTATATATATATTGCACAAGTGAGTCCTAAGAGGAATTCTTGTGTGAATCTTTTATGTATGATGACTTATGAATAATGTTAAGGTTGAGTCAACTTATTATGATGTTTATTTTGTATGTGATTACACTTGTGACTTCTTGATGGCTTCACTCACTATAAATGGGGGTATGAGACTTCATATGTACATTGCAAAAGTGAACATGAAAGGGGGTTGGGTGGTGTCTTTATGATATGATGTTAATTGAATCGTTGCATGCTTCCTTTGAGTTATTACTATGATTTCATTTCCTTATAGTTCAAGTAACGCACATGACTATCTCCTGATTTATGACCCTTGAGTATAATGAGGTCTAAAGATGAAGTGCATGCCTTAGGTTACTTCAAAAGGGGTGCTTAGTAGGGTTGGCACTATGTGATGACAACCACACATTTCAAAACTGTTTCTTAGGGGTTACTAAGGTAATGTATTTACTATTAAATGATTATGAATGTGACATTGACCTATGTTGTACATTATAAATGCATGAAAGTTACCATATATTAAGCAAGTGTCTCTTAAGGGTTGCTGATGTAATATCTATTTAATGATGAGATAATCTTGGTATTTGCCTTGTATTACTATATAATTGGAGGCTATGTATTGTGGAGATTGAGATATGTATCATCTTGATGTTAGAGACTATGCTTATTATTGTAATGAAATGTATGTGATTTTCCTTTGGTTGCATTCTCCGATTATATCAAAGGTGATGTTCAAAATAACATATAGCGTGATTTCAAATGAAATGTCCCTTTTTAAAGCTTTTATTAAATGTTTTTATGTATGAATTCCGTGATTAGCTATAAGTGTAGGCTTTGGAGATGTTGGATTTCATCCTCGTGGCTGGATTCATCGGAGATAAGGAAGAAGAAGAATGGTAAGTCCTAACTATATTCAAGGGATCAACCATATGTCGTTTATTGTCTTTACTATTGTGTTTTTATGCATTGTAAGGGATGTGTCCCTAAGCTTTGTATTCAATAGTAGTACTTTAAGTAATGAGATAGTTTGAGGTATTGTGTCACAAATTTTCTTTCATCTTCATTAGAGACTTCAATTGTAAACAAAAGTTTTAAATTTATGCGTTTTTATGACTTATACAATACCGATTATGCTAAGGTCTTGTATGAGACCCCCTTCGGGGTAGAGTACGCCGTCTTACGACTATGGGGTGCTCTCAGGTCGTGAAACAAATTTTTACTTTACTGCCTAAAGTTAAAGAATGCTTGAGCAAAACTAGGGATAACTCCAGCGAGCAACATTTCTATTCGGCGTGTCGTCGATCGCTTCGGCGAGGGATGACCAGGTCGCAAAAATCGCTGATGGAGATTTAAACAAGTGTTGATGGGAGATATGAAAGGAAAATGGGTGAATCACAAAAATTTTCGGAGATCACCATCTGGATCACCTACCAAGAAAGAGTGAAAAATCAAGCAATAGGAAGGACAATCGGTAAGTCATCGAACGTTCGACGAAGGCCAACTTTCTTCGCCAGTAGGTCTTAAATAGTCACATATCAGACCTGTTTAAGTTGATTTGTACTAGAGAGAGGATATTCAGAAAGGAGAGAAATGAAATATTTAGAGAATATACAGTGCCAACACACATTTTAATAATTTTTGAAGAAAGTTTTGTTTGCAATTTTGTAATAGTGAAGATTTTAGTAAAGTTTGGTTGTCGTACATTATTTGAATAGGTATGAAAATATTGGTAGATTTTGATTTACTACGTTTTACTATGATTGGCTAAAACCCTCTTCTTGGGGTTTTTACTATGTGACCAATTTTTGAATTCTACTAAGTGGGTGTTATTGATTTGCAAGTAATGGTGTTAATTTAAAGTGGGTCTAAATTGTTGCGGTATTTTGAGTTCATCTTACATGATTAGTGTATTATATTCAGTGTTTTGTGCATGCTCGAAAGAGAATTGCAGAACCAAAGTAGCAGGTTTAGCATCCTTAGTAGTGGGTCACCATGATTTCTGATTGAGATTGTGAAATATGGAATATATCCTTTGTATCTAGCTCGAGAGAGTAGATTTGATGAGGACAAGGGTTTGGCATCTTCCATCTAGTTTTGAATTTCAAGAGAGTTCAACAACTATAAGGTAATAGTTCGAGAGAAAATTGCTTCGAATATAGTCCTACATAACCATAGCTATTTTTCCCATTGTGAGCAACAATATTCATCCACTAAGAAGAATGCAATAACTTGTTGGTCAATTCCCCAAGCATTACCTCACTTTTTGATTGTCTCATGTTAAGTGTTGAATTGAATTGATAATTATAACTGAAAACTTGAAGTTCAATAATAAAAAAGGTTCATTTAATGGTTAGTGGAAGAGGTTGTTGTTATTCTTCAATAGTTGAATTCAAAGGAAAAGCTACTCTTTGCGGGATCGACCCCAACTCATTTAGTTGAATTATTATACTGAATAGAGATTGTTGACACTTATAATTGGGTGTAGTGTCTTCGAAATGTTAATCAAGTGTGAAGGCTTAGTGATGACTTGCTTCGAGTTTAGAATTGAAAGAAATGAGGCTTAGAGTCTGTATAAACTTATTTCCAAGGGGGAGATTATGTGCATAGATAGAAAGGATGTTGGGTTTTATTGATATTCATGAGTTAGATTTGCTTAAAATTCTAACCTTGAGAGGTTTAGTAAGTTTGGAAGTTTAGTGCCGGTTTTGGAGGCTCATATGACACCTTGAGTGGTGTGCATAAGATTTTTTGTGAGCTACAATTGCTTAATTAGAACCTCTCCAATTTATAAGTACCAGGTTGCATCTTAGAACGAACAGTTAAGAAATAGAAGAGTCGTGAAGTTCCTTCCATGAAGATATTGAGGAGCGGTCTTTTAGTAAGGGTTAATTGTAGAGAATTCTACTAGAAAAAAAAGGAGCCCTTCCAAAAGAAGGCACTTGTATGTTGGTAACTCCATATATATTCAAATGTTGTATTAAGGAACATATGCTATTGTAATGACCTAAAGTATACCCTAGTAGTTACCGGCGGCGGCGTCCTCGAAGAGGACTAAGACAAGCCCTTAGCATACATCATAGCACATCATAGGTTAGAAATGCGAAAAAATTTAAAACTTTTCATCTCATGAAGTTTACATAGACCTCTCGCTTACATATAATATATATAAATAGGGAGTTTACATATACTCCTCACATATGAAGCTTACTTAGGCTTCTCTCATAGACAACATAACCAACATATAGGAATTTAGTCTAACACTTTTATCTCACATTGAACCATCTATAAGAGTACAACCGTTTGGGCATAGCCAATACAAAACAATAAGCCCTTATAGGATTACAATAATTGTCTTACTGATAAAAGAAGGAATAACATTTCTAAACGTAAACAACATCATAGCTAGAGTGGAGCTTGTTAACGTCTCTATATATAAGGACTCGCCAATCACTCGGGAAAAGATCCAAGTCTTCCTTGCAATCGAGCACGAACTTCTCAATGGCCCAAACCTAAAATGTTTGGGAAAAAGGAGAGAAATATGATTTAGTACAAAACACATGTACTAAATATGGTCCTTATGCATAAAAATCATTAATTCATGAGAAAAGACACAATTTAGTCAAAACCATGCATAATGTCAAACAATTCAATATACACATATAAAGAACATCATAATCATATGAACATATAAGTAACTCAAGAAACACTGGTGCAATCCCAAGATTAAAGTCCCATAACCCTATCCGAAGCTAAGTATCACATTAAGCAACCCATTTAATACTTACAACATATTCTCATATATAACATGCTTCATACATCAATACTAATCATAGCTTATCAACATAATCATAATCATAATCATAATCATAATCATAAAAGAACAATACGAGAACCATCCCTTAGGATCCCACATGTGCCATGTGTAAGAGAAGTCCCATACCCTCCCTCACACTATGTAGTATTCTATAAGATAACCCTAATGAGACCATGTGAGCTACATGGAATCCGGTGTTCAAATCCCAACATCGGAAAAAGAGGGTTAACACTTGCCTAAGGAGCAACCACTCGTACGTAGCTATCTAGGTGGATCCACTAAGCTAGAATCCTATGTGGGCACATAGTTAAGGGTCAAGTAAATTGTTGCTAGAAACCTTGACTTACTAACGTGGAAGTTTCCATCTCATGAGACAACACATAACTAGGGAATCTGGACTTGCTAACGGGAGGAAACCAATGTGGGAGGCCGGATTTGATAAACGTGAGACCTCCATCTCATTAACATGCCCTTTCAGTGGTAAGAAATTATTCCCTTTAGTAATCATATTATTTCATCATACAAGTTCACATTAGTCTCTTCTAGACCATGTGTAAACATCTTATCATATCTAACTCATAGGTCATCACAAGTGAGAACAATCCTTTCATTTTAGACACCATCTCAGAAGTGAGTAAACCTTTCACTTAACACTTTATTATAATAATGAGAAACTACTCTCAATCATACCATAACATACTTACATACTTCATAACCAATTCAATACTCTAGGGTTAAGGATGAGGAATACTTAGCATCAACATCACAACCACACCTTCGACCTAGAAGCATTACTATCTAAGTAACTCATATTCATAATTGAATCAAAGAAGAACAATAAACATACCTCATTGCCCTTACAAGAACCATCATACTTCCATTACCAAGAATACATAACCAATTACATAAACACGGTAAATTCAAGAAGCAATTACATAATTAACAACAATGTAGTCAATCTACACGCTCATGATCTTCACAATTCACCATATTAATTCAAGGTTTTCATGAAATAGGGGAAACGACATGGGTTTAGGGAAATCTTGTAGGAAATCATCAATTAACCATAAATATATACTTAAACAATATTAGTTTGTCATAATTCATAAAAATTATTCATAATTTTGTTTTCAAAGAAAACCCATGTGTAGAATAAAACCTAGATTTTGGGGGATTTAGAAATCATCTTTTGGAGGGACCTCTTGGGGAAAAGAATCCCAAGAGTGAAAGAAACCATACCTTAGTGATGAAAAATCCATAAAATTTGGTTGTATACTTGAAGGATTGATTTTCTTCTTTGAACTCTATCGGTCTTCAATAGAGGTTTGGAGGAAGAGAGAATTTAAGAGAGATAAGAGTGATTTTTTGTTTCAACTTTTGAGACTTGATTTGGGTGTTAAAATTAAACTAAAACTGACCCTAATACCTTATATAGTAACCCAATAAATTACCCAAAAGACCCCCACTTAAATGGGTCTTTTTGTGAAGTCAAAATGCTTAAAATATGATATTTACGAATCTGGGAAGTGGCTGCACGCCGCGAAGTTAATTTCACTATTTATTTTTGAGATTAGGGTTGAGTTAGTGGATCTCATGTAGGCCCCGCGATACAAGGCCATTTTTCGATATCCCCGTGTTGGTTGCACGCAGGCTGCTTGACAGCCTTCTTGCCCAAGTTCGAGTACTCCTTAAGGACCCTTCTGGTGTACCTTGGGGAGTCGTCACTGTACGTTTTGACCCTCTATACTACATTTTACCTTTTTGAATTATTTTTACAACATTTAGACTCAATATGACCCTCTCAAACCTTCATCAAATATAGGGACGTCTACAAGTTCAATTTCGCTAGTTTCCGGACGTTAAAACTTTTCCTGCTTTGGCTCTAATACTTCTCAAACAAGTTATTTGAACTTATTTAGGTCTAAAACCATCATTATTCAACATATGATGTTCTAGTATAGGTCATGGAAATCACATGGTGTTACAATATCCCCCCTTAGGAACATTCGTCACGGAATGACACCTTAAACCTTCTATTAGGAAAAAAAGAAATAGACTAAAGACTAGAAGCCAACCAACCAGCAGTATCATAATGAGTCACAGCTCATAAGAGTAATTTTCAACTCCTTTCAACGCAAACACATCATTAACACATAGAAACTTAATCCACAACTCATGACACATAAGAGCTCATCATTTACATCACTTAAGGAGGAACTACCTTCTCTAATTTAACATGAGCTCAACATGAACAATTTCAAAGACGTGACATGCTAATTCCTTATCAACACGCACCAAAACATGCCCAACACTATTCTCAAGAAAGAAATCCCCACATTTTTAAGTGCAAGTAAATCATGAGAGTCATATTCATAATATTCAATTTAGGCATGAATTTCTACGAACATATGTACATTCTAGATAAACATGATAAGTTCAACATTATTTATAGGACACATTTAAGAAAAGTCTACTAACCATAACCTTGGATAGGTGTAACACCCCGTAGTCAAAATAGACCAAAAGTCAGTTTTTTTCAGAAAAATTTGCTGGTGCAACCGACGGTAGCATCGAGGTTCCGTAGGTAAGACGACGGTCTGTCCTGCACAACCGTCGATGGGATCAAAAAATCCAAAAAAATTCAGCCCAAAAAATTGGTTAAGTCTTGGACAACGGACGGACTTATGGTCCGTAGGTCAGAGGACGGTCTGTAGTCCGTGACCGTCGATCGAGACCCCCATTCACCCACTATCGGACAAGAGCTACGGATGAACAACACGGTCTGTAGGTGGAAAATTTGCAGACAGTTAAGGGGAAATGCAGTTGGGTCAACTTTAAATTATTAGCATCCAGATCACGCATAGATCGATTTCGATCTCCAGTTCAGCAGATTCAGTGGTGAGTCCTCATTCTCCGAGGACAACAATCATGAGTATCATTTCAGTTTTTTGTCATTTAGTTTCAATTTTTGCTAAATTTAGCTGGGGGCTTGTCCCAGTATTTCTTTTTTAGTTGAGAGGCTTAGATCAGACATAATTAGATTCAGCTTAGTATTAAGTTAATATTTCCTTTGTATTAAACTCATTTTTTTCAAATATCTCAGTTATAGACTATGAGTATTCTCCATATTTTCATATTTAATGATGATTTATCTTCTACATTAGTTTATAATCTTTAGTATGCTCATGATCATGCCAGCAGGGTTAGCTTGGGATCACTTTTGGTCTTAGATTCTGTGTCTGCGTCTCGAGGTAGCTCGGGGCATGAGAAAACTTGGTATCAGAGCACTAGGTTCAAGAGTCCTAAGATGTCTGAAAAAGGCACACTAAGTAGCGTCCTTTTCATGGGTGTGAAGTGCACCACATCTAATGAGAGGGAGGCGATGAAGTGTTTTAGGAAAAACTTCACTTTCTTGGTATTATTATCGTGCGTGAGCTATGATCTTATTCCATTCTAACTGAGGTTCTACATTTTAGACCATGCCTCCTCGTAGAGCTAATCTATGAATGTGAACTCCAGAAATGCAAACACAACTCCTCTAGCCCAGAATAGGAAGTAAAAGCGGAGTTCAGAAATGCCATACAAATGTTGGCTCAGAGTATGACTAACCAGCACAATCGGGCTCATGCTCATGTGAATGCATATGGTGGATCAGTGGCAGTAAGGGTCCGTGACATTGTTAGGATTAATCCTCTTGAGTTCTTAGGATCACAAGCTAATGAGGATCCTCAAAATTTCTCGGATGAGATCAAAAAGATCTTTGAAGTAATAAAAGTCACTGGGAATGATCAGGTTGAGTTAGCATCATACCAGTTGAAGGATGTTGCTCATATCTGGTACACTCAGTGGAAGGAGAATAGAGGTGTAGATGCGGCTCCTATCACTTGGGATTGCTTTAGTGACACTTTTCTTGACAGGTTTTCCCCAATAGAGTTGAGAGAAGAAAAATCCCAATAATTCATGAACTTAAGGCAGGGTAACATGGCAGTAAAAGAGTATGGACTCATTTTTAACCAACTCTCCAGGTATTCTCTTCACATGGTTGCTGAATCCAGGGGTCAGATGAATAATATTTTGTATGGAGTGTCAAATTTGGTGAAAACTGAGTGCAGAAATGCGACGTTACTTGGAGATATGAACATCTCTAGACTTATAACTCATGCTCAGCAGGTTGAGGGTTATAAGCTTAGGGAACAAGCTAAGGAAAATAAGAAGGCTAGGACTACAAACTATGACTATTTTCAGCAGAAATCGGGTGGTGGAAATCGCTCGCAGGGTCAGCAGAAGTTTTCGGCTCCAGCCCCTTCATCAGCTAGTGTTCCTTCCTTCAAGAGCAGGTATGACCAGAAAGGTAGAGCATCAGACTCTAAATTTAAGGGAAGTGTTTCAGGCACCAAGACATACCCCAGTTTCCCTAAGTGTGGTAAGAACCATCTGGGAGAGTGTGCTGAGGAAAAGAGGGATGTTTTGGGTGCGGTAAGTCTGGTCACATGTTGACGGATTGTCCTTCTAGACAAGGTCAAGGAGGTGATAATGGTTAGAGCTCAGTCTACAACTTTAGCAGCACCAACAAGTCGTCCAACTAAGCCTGGTAACTCATCTGGTAATGGTTGTGGTCAGCGCCAGAACAGGTTGAATGCTCTTTAGGATCACCAGGATCATGAATGTTCTCCTGATGTCGTCCCTAGTACGTTACGTGTCTTTGACCTTGATGTTTGTGCATTGTTAGATCCAGGGGTACTCTTTCTTTTGTAACTCCTTACATAGCAGTCCAATTCAATGTCAGTCCAGAAAGTCTCTCAGAACCTTTCTCAATCTCTACTCCAGTCGGTGACCCAGTTATAGATACACGGGTATACAGAAATTGCCCTGTCATAGTCTCTCAGAAAGTCACTTCAGCAAATCTAGTAGAGTTAGAAATGGTAGACTTCGATACCATTTTAGGCATGGATTGGTTCCACTCATGTTATGCCTCAGTCGATTGTAGAACTAGGATTGCTGGTTTTCAGTTTCTAGACGAACAAATCTTAGAATGAAAGGGTAGTAGCTTAACACCTATGAGTTGATTTATTTCTTACCTTAAGTCCAGAAAGATGATCTCTAAGGGTTATCTCTATCATCTAGTTCGGGTAAAGGATTCTAACCTTGAAACCCCAATTCATGAGTCAGTTCCAGTAGTCTGTGGATTTCCCGATATATTTCCAGTAGATCTTCCTGGAGTACCACCCGAAAGGGCAATCGACTTTGGAATTGATCTCCTTCCAGATACCCAACCTATTTCTATTCCTCCTTACATATTGGCTCCAGGAGAGTTTAAGGAATTGAAAGATCAGTTGAAAGACCTTGTATATAAGGGCTTCATCAGACCTAGTATTTCACCATGGGGTGCACCAGTGTTTTCGTAAAGAAGAAAGATGATTATCTAAGAATGTGCATTGACAATAGACAGTTGAACAAGGTCACAATCAAGAATAAATATCCCATCCCTAGGATTGATGACTTGTTTGACAAACTTCAGGGTGCTAGCATTTCTCAAAGATAGACCTCAAATCGGGTTATCATTAGCTTAGAGTCAAATATAGTGACATTCCGAAAATAGCCTTCAAAACTCGGTATGGTCATTATGAATTTGTAGTTATGTCATTCAGACTAACTAATGCTCCTGCAGCTTTCATGGATTTGATGAACAGAGTGTTCAAACAGTACTTGGACTTGTTCGTTATCGTCTTCATTGATGATATCCTCATTTACTCTAGGAGTAATAAAGAACATGCAAGTCATTTGAGAGTTGTTCTGCAGACTCTCTATGATCGCCATTTATTCGCTAAGTATAGTAAATGTGAGTTCTAGTTTCAATCCATTGGTTTTCTTGGTCACATTGTATCTAGCGAAGGGGATCCAAGTGGATTCGTAGAAGATAAAAGCAGTGAAACAATGGCCCTTAGCTTCCTCTGCTACAGATATCAGAAGTTTCTTAGGTGTAGCAGGTTATTGCAGAAGGTTTGTTGAAGGATTTTCATCCATAGCCTCACCATTGACTAGGTTGACTCATAAGATGGTCAAGTTTCAATGGTCAGATGATTGTGAGAAAAGCTTTGCAAAATTGAAAACTAGATTGACTACAACTCCTCTCTTCACTCAACCAAAGGGTTTAGATGGTTATATGATCTATTGCGCTGCATCAGAAGTTGGACTTGGTTGTGTGTTGATGCAGCAAGGTAAGGTGATAGCTTATGCTTCTAGATAAGTTAAGGTGCATTCGAAGAACTATCCAACTCATGACCTTGAGCTTCCAGCAGTGGTGTTTGCACTCAAGATATGGAGACACTACATGTATAGTGTCCATGTAGATGTGTTCACCGATCATATGAGTGTGCATTATCATCCTGGTAAGGAGAATGTAGTAGCCGATGATCTTAGTAGATTATCTATGGGTAGTGTAGCACATGTTGAGGGACAAAGGAAGGAGCTAGTGAAGGATGTTCACAGGCTTGCTCGCTTGAGAGTTTGCCTTATGAGCATATAAGATAATGGTGTAACAGTTCAGAATGGGGTAGATTCGTCTTTGGTAGTGGAGGTTAAGAAAAACCAAGACAGTGATCCAATCCTGCTTGATCTTAAGGGTGCAGTCCGTAATCAGAGAGTGGAGGTTTTCTCCCAAGGGGAGATGGTGTACTTCACTATAAGGGTAGATTGTGTGTTCTTGATGTGGACGAGTTGAGACAACATATTCTTGCAGAAACCCATAAATCTAGGTATTCTATTCATCCAGGTGCCACTAAGATGTACCGCGATCTACGAGAAGTTTGTTGGTGGAATGGCATGAAGAGGGAAATAAAAAATTTTATGAGTAAGTGCCCCAATTGCCAGCAAGTCAAGGTAGAACATCATAAACCAGGAGGTATGACTCAAGAGATCAATTTTCCTACTTGGAAGTGGGATGTGATCAATATGGACTTCATCACAGGATTACCGCGTACTAGTAGACAACATGAATCCATTTGGGTGATAGTTGATAGGATGACTAAGTCTTCTCGCTTTTTAGCGGTCAAGACTATAGATTTGGTGGAGGACTATTCCAAGCTTTACATTAATTAAATATTGAGGTTGCATGGGTTTGCTTTGTCTATCATCTTAGATAGAGGTCCTCAGTTTACCTTTCATTTCTAGAAGTCATTTCAGAAAGGTCTTGGTACTCAAGTTAACCTTAGTACAGCATTTCATCCATAGATGGATGGACAGGTAGAGCGTACCATTCAGACCTTAGAGGATATGTTGAGAGCTTGTGTAATCGATTTCAAAGGTAGTTGGGATGATCACCTTTCTCTTATTGAGTTTGCTTACAATAATAGCTACCATTCCAGCATTTAGATTGCCCTTTATGAGGTTTTATATGGGCGTAGATGGAGATCTCATGTTGGTTGGTTTGAAGTAGGTAAAACACCATTGATAGGGACAGATTCAGTCTTTTATGCTATGGAGAAAGTGCAATTCATTAGAGATAGACTTAAGACAACCCAAAGTCGTTAGAAATTTTATGCAGATGTAAGGAGAAGGGAACTAGACTTCCAACTTGATGATTGGGTTTTTGTGAAAGTCTCACCTATGAAAGGCATGATGAGATTTGGAAAGAAACGGAAGGTCAGTCCTAGATACGTAGGACCTTACAAGATCTGGAAAAGGGTTGGCAAGGAGGCATATGAGTTAGAGTTGCCAGCAGAATTAGAAGCAGTGCATCTGGTCTTCCACATCTCACTCTTGAAGAAGTGTGTGGGTAATCCAGCCTCTATAATGCCATTGGAGAGTGTGGTGGTGAAAGATAGTCTTTCCTATGAGGATGTACCAGTTGAGATTCTTGACCTCAGGTCAGATGGTTGAGAAAAAAATAAGTTGCTTTAGTCAAGGTTTTATGGAGAAGTCAATCCGTAGAGGGAGCTACTTGGGAAGCAGAAGCTGCCATGAAAGCCAAGTATCCTCACCTCTTTCCTTCCGATTCCACTCCAGCTTGAGGTAATAGTTCCTCTTCTGTTTTTTAGTCATTTACGCATAAATTTAGTCTTAGAATCAAGTTCCCTCAGTTTGTACTTGCATTTTCAGCATATTTGCATGTACTCGGAACTCAATTCAGTCAGAAACTCAATTCTCAGTGTTTAGTAGTAGGGTTCAGCTCTCTCCCTCTATTTCAGCTAGTATAGTCTTCATTCAAGGACGAATGTTCCCAAGGGGGAGATAATGTAAACTCCCGTAGCCAAAATAGACAAAAAATTAGGTTTTTCTGAAAAATCTTCAGGTGCAACCGACGGTGGCATCGACGGTCCGTAGGTCTGACGACGGTCTGTCTTGTACAACTGTCAATGGGATCAGAAACTCCCAAAAATTTCAGCGTAGAAAATTGGTTAAGTCTTGGAATATGGACGGACTTACGGTCCGTAGGTCAGACGATGGTCCGTAGTCCGTGACCGTCGATTGAGACCCCCATTCACCCACTGTCTTGCAAGAGCTACGGATGAACAGCACGGTCCGTAAGTGGAAATTTAGAAGACAGTTATGGGGAAATACGATTGGGTCAACTTAAAATGGTCATAACTCTTAGCACAAAATGAATTAGGTGTCTCATGATCTACCCACAGATAGATAATTGAATTATCTTTCCATAGCCACCAACGTTGCTAAATTCTGACCTCCAAGTAACAAGTTATGCCCATTTTAGTAAAGTCTTGTCGAACAAGCCCAGTTGACGGACCCAACGACGGGGTGTCGGTCAAACGACGGACCGTCAGTCCCGGCCATCGTTTGGTCCGACATCAACTCTCCCAGGGGTCTTTTGGACCTTTCACACTTCTTTTAAACACTAAGTTACATTGTTTTGAGCCTAACTTATCATATTTTAGTCAGTTTAAGCCTAGAAACATAATTAAAAACATATGTAAGTCAAATTATTAAATCAAAACTTAGAAAATTATAAGCAAGAGGGGAGAAAAAGCCCAAGAACCCTAGTTCAAGAACTCCACAAGTTCAAGCAGTTTCAGCCCCGAAACATATGTATTTTTCCATAGATTTCATCACCAGGTATGTGGGATTTTACTAGTGGGTTCCTGTCACCCATTGGGTCCCTAGTTTTCAGTCACATTCTTGATTCTATTATCATGATTTAAGCCTAGAGTGTCTAGAACTTTGATAGAACTTGATGAACCTATTAAATATATGTTCCAAATTAGATTATCATGTTATTACTCAGAATACCGCATGAATTTCAAGAACCCTAGCTTTGTAATTCTTTATTTATTGAATTACACATGCTAGGTCAGATAATTCAGACACTTCAATTATACATGCCTCATTAATAAATGCATAATTACCAGATTAATTGTTGTATTCTCAGTTTGCATGTTCAGTTTCGAGGTATCCAGTATTTACAGAAACTTAGACATAATCAGTAAATTTACAGAATTCATGGGAGTAGCATAGTAACGAGGTTGACTAGGGTTTAATGTACCCAATAGTCCCAGAACTACTAGCCAAGTAGGTTGTAAGTCCCCTCTGTGGGCAATCAGTTTAGTGATCACGCCAGCACGCCTTTATACCTTTGGCAGGGTATATTGGGTCCTCTCGAAGGGGCGTATACATCGGACTCCACATTTAGCTAATGTGGTTTTATTATCGATTATTAGTAGCTCCACAGATCAGTCAGACTCTCTGCATTGACAATTTATTAGTTTATTCAGTTTTCAATGTCAGCATGTTATAAATTGGTCACTGCATCCAGTTAGCTCAGAATTTAGTTTATCATGTCAGATTATTATGCTTGCTTTTATGCTTGTTCAGTTATGTTTTATTTCAGCTTTACTCTATCCTACATGCTCTGTACCTTTCAAGTACTGACGCATACGTGCGCTACATCTTCTCGTGATGTAGGTTCAGGTTCTCAGCATCAAGATCACGCATAGATCGATTTCCTATCTCTAGTTCAGCAAATGCAGTGGTGAGTCCTTATTCTCCGAGGATAACATTCAGGAGTGTCATTTCAGTTTTGAGTCAGTTAGTTTATGTTTTTGCTAGATTTAGCTGGGGACTTGTCCCAGTATTTCTAGTACAGTTTAGGGGCTTATTTCAAACATAGTTAGATTAAGCTTAGTATTGAGTTAATATTTCATTTGTATTAAACTCATTATTTTCAAATATCTCAGTTATAGAATCTGAGTATTGTCCATCTTTTCAGATTTAATTATGATTTAGCTTCCGCATTAGTTTACTATCTTTAGTATGCTCATGATCTTGCCAGCAGGGTTAGATTGGGATCACTTGTGGTCCTAGGTTCCGTGTCGTATCTCGGGGGTAGCTCGGGGCGTGACAATAGGAGCAGGGGGTGGGGGGGTGGGAGTGTATAGATGAGGATAGAGGGTCTTTATGTAGGACTCTGCCTCCTATGTTGCACCCTCAACAAGGTGGTTCCTCCATAAAACTTTCACGGGGGCAACCTCTTTATTCCTCAATCTCTTAACTTAGCGGTCCAAAATTTCAACCGTGACCACTTCATAAGAATGGTCCTCTTTTACCCCTAAACCTTCTAGACGGAGAATTGACACCGGATCACCTATACACTTTTTGAGCATAGGCATATGGAACACCGGATGAACTGAGGCCTATTCAATTGGCAAATCCTATCCATATTCCACTTCCCCTACTCTTTTCAAATTTTATAAGGGCCCACATAATGGGTACTAAGTTTTACCTTCTGTCCAAACCTCATTCCCCCTTTCATGGGTGAAATATTCAAATAGTCCCAATTTCCTACTTCAAATTCAAGGTCCCTCTTTCTATTGTCGGCATAGGATTTTTTGCCGACTATAAACCATTTTCAACGTCTCTCTTATGAGTTGAATATTCTCCGTGGCCTCATACTCTATTTTGGACCAAGAAGAGAAAAGTAACCCACTTAAAACCACCCAATCGAACACCGACACCTTCTACCATAAAGTCTTCAAAAGGTGCCATACAAATACTCGCATCGTAGCTATTGTTGTAGGAGAATTCTATCAAATGAAGGTGATCATCCAAATTCTATTTGAAATCAATCACACAAGCCCTCAACATGTCTTCAAGAGTTTGGATAGTGCACTCCGCTTGTCCATCCATTTGTGGGTGGAAAGCGGTGCTAAGCTTTACTTGAATGCCAAGCCCGCTTTAGAAATATCTCCAAAAATTTGAAGTGAATTGGGATCCTCTATCCGAAATGATCGCCAATGGGGCCCCATGCAACTTCACAATCTCTCTAACATACAATTTAGCATACTCCTCCGCTGAGTAAGAAACATTTACGGGAAGGAAATGGGATGACTTAGTCAACCTATCCACTATGACCCAAATGGAGTCATGTTGTCAACGTGTTCGAGGCAATCCTACCACAATGTCCATGTTGACGTCTTCCCACTTCGACGTGGGAATGTCAATATCTTGCGTTAGACAACCCGGGACTTGATGTTCGGCTTTGACTTGTTGGCAATTTGGACACTTAGACACAAACTTAGCTACCTCTTTTTTCATTCCATTACAGCAACAATTATCATGAAACTCACGATACATCTTTGTGGCCCCCTGGTGGATTGAGTATCAGGAACCATGATCCTCTTCAATGAATTTCTCCTTTAAACCATCCGTATGCGGAACACATAATTTCCCTTTGTACCTAAGTACCCCATTATCCCCTTGGGAGAAAGATTCAATATTCTTGTTCAAGACCGATTTTTTCAACTCCATCAATAGAGGATCAAAATTTTGCTTGGACTTCACATCATCCACAAGAGATGAATCAGAGTAATGACGGACCATGAAACCACCCTTTGAAGATTCTTCTAGTCCGACACCCAACTGGGCCAACCTATGAACCTCCTTCACCAATTCTTTCTTATCATCACCCACATAAGCCACACTACCCATGGACACTCAGCTTAGTGCATCCGCTACCACATGAGATTTCATGATTTATATTCTTCATGTTGATGTGCATTTAGTATGGGCCACCTATTTGCTTTATTGGATGTACTGTTAAACACACTTAAATGTGCTTTTGAAACTAATTGCATAATTTGCTTCATGATGTTATGAGTAGCATGCTTTGAGTTTTACAAGGAAATTCTTTCAATATTTGAGGAATGTTGAAGTTTTCATGCATAATGAGTTGTCAGATGTAGTTCCTACTTCCTTGTGTTGCATTGAATATATTTAGATGGATTTGATGTTTCCTCGTTTTGTGCATTGCTATGATGTTTCATGAATGATGGGATGCTCTTGAGTCTAATTCTGTAAGGTGTTTAAAGTGTCATTATAGGATGAATGTTCCCATGGGGGAATGAACGTAACTCTCAAAAAATTTGTAATCTAAACTAGAGCCTAAAGGTGAGGGTTAATGTCAATGTACGTGCTAGACCCCGTTGTTTAGAAAACCATCTAAGGTTAGGTTGAGGGTCACAAGGGAAAGTTCCAAGCCATAGGGGAAAACCCCAAACCAAATTCAAAGGCTGCCCCAACCTTGGATAGGTGCTTCCTCAAGACCATGAGAACCATCACGTCCAATGGTTTTGACTACAGTTCATGAAGGGTCTCGTGAAGTCCCCTTAGGCTTGTGGGAGTTAAGGTCTTGAGGCCAAGCTGTTGATAAAACACCACGAGCCGTTTTACGGCCAGTGGCCTTGAGCATGGATTTAGGAAAGTCTAGTGGTCATGGATTCAAAATTTTAAGGTCAAGATTCAAGACGTTATCCACTGCCCAAGGACCACAGGCAGCATCACGACGTGAGCCCTTTCGTGGTGCTAAGGAGTGGGCTACCTATGGAGGATATTTTTGATGAATTTTAGTAGTTTGGTAGTTAATGGGGTCGATTTATATTGTTTTATCTCACATATATAAATGATTATAAGTAATTTAACACCCCATTTCCTTTATTACTCCCAAAATTTCAAAATAGTTCATCTTCTCCAAAATTTCTCTCTCTAGAAGTTCCCCAAGAAGAAGAAATGAAAGATGAATAAGAAGAAGATGATGAGGATGAAGAAGAAGAAGAAGAAGAAGAAGAAGAAGAAGAAGAAGAAGAAGTGGAGGCTAGGTATTGAAGAACCAAGGTCTTTATTCTAAAATTAGTGGGAATATCCATTAAGGTATGGTGGCTTTTTGTCTATGTATAGCTTTTAGCGATAGAGTCCCTTCAAAACAAGATTCCAAAGAGTCCAAATTTCCCCAATAATAGGTTTCAATCTATGTCATGGTTTCTCTTTCAAAACGTTTCTAATGGTTGATTTATGATATAATATGATTGAATTGATGATTTAATTTTTATTCATGATGAAATTCCCCAAGAACCGATGAATCCCACATATAGCGAAATTGTAAATTTATGATGTGGGTTGATTGATATAGAAGCATGTCAAGTGATTATGTCTATATGGATTGAGTTAGAATCATTATATTACCCTTAATTTATCAAATAATTCCCGATGTTTGGTTGATTGTTTTATATTATAATGCTTATGTATATGATTTATGATTCCAATGGAAGTAATGTGATCATGACTACAATGCAAATTGTGATATTATTGAAATGTTATTCTCAACTATACACATGTAAATGATGATGACATGTTGTGAAATGTTTATTCAATACAATGTTATGCCTTTATCTTGAAGGCTTAGGGTATCATCTTCTTGTGTAATCGAAAGCGATCTTGATTGGTATACCTTGAATTGGTAAACATAGGGCATCCTCTTCTTGTGTAACGAAAGTATCTTGACTTTTGGTCGGTAGACCTAATGGTTGTAGCCCTATCAAGTATAACAATGTTAATGAGAATGAAATACTCTATGGGGATTTAAAGTTAGCATCGAGTTTATATTGTAAGGTGGAAGCTTTCCCCATGTTACGACGGGTTTCTATCAACACCTTCCTAATCCCACAACTATGTTCCCTCATGGGTTTTAGCTAGTGGATCCCTATACGCTAAAACGTTACCAATTTTACCTTAGGAATGTAGCCCAACTCATTTTGGTGTGGGACATGCACCGGATTCCATAAATTGCTCACATGGTTGACATCAGTTAATGCTTTTTTCCATCATGTGAGTAACATAATATGGTAACTCAAGAGGTTTTATGTAGTGTGGGTGGTAGTATGGAATGCCATTAATACGTTGCACTAGTAGTCTTTGAGAGAGCTATGGTGTGTTTCTATAATGTCATAATGTAAATTGAATGAATGTTCTCATAATGATGCTAATGATAATGTTGACTTAAAGGCTTAATGTAATGATGAATGCTTAACTTAGATTGGTAATATTAGTTCCTTTCGTTGTCATGACTTATTGAGTATTATTACTTATATATGGTGGCCTCAAAGGAGTACTAAGTGTGAGTGGCATCATGGGATGACATTCATACATTGCACTAGCATAACTTAGGGTTATCTTAGATGATAGTTCTAATATGTTAGAATGACATGCCTGGTTTTTATGCTTATGCCTTATGAGTTAATACAAAAAGATGCATGATGATTCTCAAACCAGTTAAATGCATGGTTTTCAACAAACGATTTAAAACACAACTTATCCAATTGTTGGTGTAAACGATCGTTAACTAGTATAAAACCCAACAAAGAGTTTGGTTCAAACCCACGCGGTATGTGTTCAAATTCAGTTATGAAGTACAAACATGGTCTAATTGATTATAGGAATAGAAATTATCGACAAAGACATGCAAACAATTATAAAGGAATGACAGGAATGTAACATGGGGGTATTTTTGTTTCAATTATAAGCTACAACGCAATCAAAACAAGAGAAAATAATACGGGATTCTCGAAATGTGATCGATCATAGGAAAATTTTACTGTATGGGTAATAGAAATTACTAATAAATAGGTAAATAACAGTGAGTAGACTGGACTGTAAGTGAAATAGTTTTCTTTCGAACAAATATCACATTTCAAGTGATTTCTTTTGAACATCAACAATCTTAGAAAATAAGAACAACCCATAACCTTAATTGATCCACTTTCTTAAGCTAGATGGGAATGATCGGGTTCAAGATTTACTCTTTCGAGTTTAATCCATATCAATCCAATACCTACAAACCATTATTAAAAGCATTGGTCAAAACCTCTCTCTCAAGCAAGCTAATAATTCAAAATTAGAACTTCATTTATAACTACATTTTATAGATTAAAATGCAACAAATGATTAATCCCACTTCTATATAGAATTTAAATCAGTAATTATCAATACTCATAGGCCAATTCAACTCATAAACATATCATCACATCCCAAGATTGGGTTTCACCTTAAAAATCATAAAAAGATAAAAACAATTACCAACTCGATTAGCCGTTAGTTAGGAAATAATCTGCAAGACATTACAATGTTTTACAAAGGATTAATTCAAAGAACCACTTACAAATCTTCAAATTTGAGCCTCAAAAAGCTTCAAAGTATACAATGGAACTCTAAAACTCAAAGAAAACTATTGAATGATCATTTGATTACATGATAATAAATCTACAATTCAAAACTCAATTTATAGTTTTCCAAAATTTTGCCTCAAAATCCATTGGGTGAGGTAAGTTGGGCTAGTCGAGTGGTTTGGTGATCTGCCCTTTGCTCTCTTCCATTGCCAAATTGCATTGGTTCTCTGAATCCAAGTCTTGTAACTTTGGGTGATTCAGTGTGTTGTCGGTGAACCGATCGGCAACTCACCGACTACACATTTATGTCGCCGACTTGATTTCCCCCCCCCCCTCCGGGCTGGTACACTTGAACTGTAGGCAAATTGGGGAGCCACTCGGCAGTTCACCAATTTCTTTTGGCGATTACCAGGATCTTCTTTTTCGCCACTTGTTCAGTTCGTTTTTCTCCTTTTTTTCTAGGAGTGTCCTGCCTTGCTTGTTAACTCATATACCTTAAAATTGATGCTTTAACATTAGTTTGTAGAATAAAATAGGCATTTGAGGACACTCAAACTACCAAAAAATATCCCTAAATGAGTAAAATCTTGGACTCATCATTTATTATAACTATCAATGACATAGATTTTAACTCTCAAACTAACTCAGATTTGTAATTAATTTGGATTTTACATATATAAATATGTCCCTGAATAATAGCAACACGTAAAGGAGTTTTTCGAACGCTCAACCATCACTAGGAGACTCATGATAACAAAACGTCTAACCCACATTTCCAAAGCCATACTATAGCTTGTTGGAATATAGAATAACAAAATTGAAGTTATGGATCCATCTAAAAAGCCCAACGAGGTTGGGTGAGGAGTCACCCAAACCAATACCATCTATACTTGTTGCGCATATTAGGGGGTTCGAGTTATCTTAATTATTACCCAATTAGGTGTTCAATATGACTCCTATAATGTGCCCTTATACTCATTGTAATAACTACGGTGAGTTATTACTCAAAAGTACTTCTTTAAGGAATATTAGTCATTACTTTAATGGACTACAACTTCTACCTCAAAAACTGATTATGATTTGTTAAAACAAATGATACTTTTACTATTAAAATAATGCATATAAAATATGTAGTGTTCCCTAGAGACTCTTCTCAATTGTATTTTGAAATACTTGATCTTACTTTATGCATGAAATTAATTATGTAAAAGCTTTCAATAATTCTTAACTAAATGCGGTTAATGTGATAAATCAAGAATGAACAATCATTCAAAAACCAACATATGTGGCGAACTATAATCTCAATCATAAGAATTAGAATTCAATGATAAGAGATCAAAGCATACTTGGAATTCAAGGAACTTGGGGAAAGTCATTATTGTATGTAATAGTTATAACCTTGTGAAAAAATTCACAACCTTACCATGTGAAAAGGTGTCTTATTTGGAAATACTTTTTATTCTTGGTAAGTTTCTAAAACATATTTTTCCTTTTCAGGCATGACATGTTTAAGACCACAAAACTGAATGATATTATACAACATTTTGTGTATCTTCAGGCTAAGACTACATGATTCAAAAGTCTTCTTTACTTTCTTAAACTTCATGTCAAATAAAAACTAGACAAAAACATGGAAACAAAAGAACTATTTATTTTTACATTTCAATTATGTAAATGAACGAACATGTTTTCCTCTAATAGTACAAAAATGTTAATCAAGAACATTGCAGTTCCATGATAACACTCTTTCTTAGTATCATGGAGCTGTTAAGGATGACCCTAGGGATACACAAGAGCCACATTAAAAAATAATCGAAAAACAATGAAAACATTATGAGACTCAACTACTATCCACAATGCAAGAAACCAGAGCTCACCTTTGGAACAAGGTCTCACTACGAACCAACATCATTAATCGCTCTCCATCAAGATTGTGTTAGTGGACTTCTTTTTTTTTTTTAGACAATGAATGGTACTCCCTCAGTCCAAATTTTAATGATTTTGTGGTTAACTGGAGACAAATTTATGGTATGAAAATTTACGCACTAGAATTATATAATAAAGTAGTGTACTATATGAAATCATATAAACATAGACAATTGGACAAACAATACATATTTTTGTCAAAAATAATACATTATCTTTTCACATGAAGACATGTGATGATATATCATGATCATTCCTAGGATGTACAACATGAATATAATATCCTTCGCGTAATCGACCAACTAGATTATAATATTTTAGTTTTTCCCTTTTGCAGGCGCTATCAGATGGGAGTTACAAAAGTTCATTGCACAGAGAAGTTGTAAATAACAAGATCCCTAGGAAATCACATGCTCTCATTCTTTATCCATAAAATGATAAGGTAGTGAGTCCACCAACTAATTTGGTTAACCCTAACAAACCCGAAAATATATCCCTAATTCACATGGCCTACCTTCTTTGAGTTTACTAAGATGAATCGCAGAGCTGATAATAAAATCTTCAAGATTTTCAGATTGGCTTAAGCATAATATATCATATTTTGAAGAGATGTCACAATCGGGGAGCACCTCCTAGACGTAACAGGCATCTTCGTCCTCGAAGAGACCTTAGATAAGCCCTTAGAATACATCATTTCATTTCATAGGTAAATAAAAATATGAAGAAACTAAAAACATTACAATGAAGTTCACATATAAATCGAAAATAGTCTAAACTAATCTCTAAAAACCATCTAACATAAGAGTACAAGATTTGGGACATAGCCTTTACAACATTGCAATATTCTCATATAGAAGTTACAATAAAGTCTTGGAATAGAAAACATGAAAATTTGAGTTAAGCTTCTTCATCCTTGGACTTGAGGACTTACCAACTTGGGGTTATCAATAAAATTTCTTCAATACATAGTGGAATGTCTTCAATGGCCCGAACCTACACAGTGTAGAAAATAGAAGATAATATGGTTTAGTACAAACTACATGTACTAAGTATGGAAACATATGCAAGTAAATCATTTATAAATATGCACAAAGGGACATTTTAGTTATAGGCATGACAAATTACTATAAAATATTTCATGCACATTACATGAATATAGCCAAGACAACAACATAACCATAATAAGACATTTGCATATTACATTTTCAAGAGCATAATCATAATAAAGCCATAAGAAACAACTCATCAACATATCACAAAACCTTACCCATAGTTCTAATTCAAGTCAACTAGTGCAACGTCTATTTGAAGCCCCATAACCCCACCTAAACTAAGTAAACTAGCAATGAGACCATAAGCATTTCCTTTACATCATATAACATCATAATAAGGGTAACCAATCTCATATATAACAATTTAGACCACCATCATGTATATCAAGTGAAAGCAACATCATATGAGACCAAGATTATATTGAATCATCATTATGTATTTTATTCATAACATATGTACATATATTAATCACCCTAGGAATCCCCTCAAGGTCCACATGTACAATGTATATGTAAAGTCGCATACATATCCTAGTTATTGTGCATCTTTCTACTTTTGGAAAGCTTTGCATAACTGATATTATACCATGTTCGGTAAACATGAAATTTGGTGTCAACCTCTCACACAGAAAGGAGGGCATCCAATTTATAGAGGTAGGACATATGCATCATAATAGCTTAAACGTGTATCGACTAGCTAGTTTTCTTATAGGGGAACATAGTTAAGGAACTAGGAGATTATTACTAGAAACTCTCTTTATGTAAATCGTCATTGTAGTTTCCACCTCATGAGACCTTTGGTGAACCAACCTTTCTCATTTCCAAGGACACCTCCCATTGTCTAGTTCGGTCAGTGCTAAGCTGAATTCCCTTCTTGAAGTGTATTTAAGTCATTCTTAATTCTAGTTTATAACATAGGTCTTAGGAGACTAACCCCGTGCATAACATGATCATAGCTCGGAGGTTCTAGGATGAAAAAAATCCTTTCATCAGAACCCAACATTAAGTGAGAACATTACATCATAATCGTAGTAATAAGATGCACAAGAGAATCACATTCAAACCCACATAAGAATATACTTATAATCATATAACATCCATCATGTTCATAGCCTAATCATACATTCATAACCTCATCATGTATACTTGAATTTAACAATATTACCAAGAATAGACCAACATTAATACAATAGAGTATTCATGATCTTGAAACTCTTACCAATGGCTTGCAAGAATATCATCAAAGATCTCACTCATAAATCCATGATATTCACCCAACAATCCAATAATCATCATTATATGATGGTAAATTATGCAAAAACACATTCAATTTCATCTCCCTTAGTCATAATTAATCAAATTCACAAGTTAGGATTAGGAGAAGAAAAGTATTTATGGGTCTTTATAGAGATTTTTGTCAAAGGTTTAAGGTATACTTCAATACACACGAAAACATACCCATAAATAATCACTAATAATCCAATTAAGACTAAACAATTCAATTTAGAAAGTAGACACACGAAACTTGATAAAAACTAGACTTTTCAAGAACATTGAAATCCAATTTTTTGAAGAACCTCTGGGGGAAAAGAATCCGAAGAGCGAATAGCCTCCATACCTTGAGAATCCTTGAATATTTTTAAAGAAAATTCTTTATCTTGGAGCCCTAGAGAAACTTGACCTTGTTCTCAATGGGGTCTTTGGAGTAGTAAGAGAAAGTAGAGAGAAATGGGAGCTAGTTGTTTGCGGATTTATGATGGTGTTAGGTTAGTTTAATGAGTTAGCATACTTATATAGTCCTAAACTAATTAATTATAACCGTCCCTAATCATTAATTAATTAATTAACTAATTACTTCACCACCCCTAGTTAAACCATGTGGAGGCAGTAAGATAGGGTCCATCGACGTCGATGCCCCGTCGTCCCAACCACGGACCGTATTGGTCAAATATGGTTTGGGAAATAGAGTCCTCAAAATGGATACAAGGCTCTATATTCTAAGTATCAACTGACAACCTCCATCGACGAGGCGTGAGTCCATCAGCGGACCATCGATTGCTTCGTCCAGTGCACACTGTCTTGGACAGATTTTTGGGTAATATTTTTGGGTCCTCCTCGAGGCCCTTCGGGTGGTAACTGGGGAGTCTTACACAGAGATTTCGACCCTAAACATGCACTAAGGTGTACCTAGGACATTTTTACAAAGTTTGACCTTAATAGTACTTTCCAAACCTTGTACAAACCTAAAGGCATACTATGTAACTTTAACTAGTCTTTGGACGTCGTTGTTGTGCCTTAACGTTTAGGCTTTAATACTTAAAGTTAATCACCTTTATTTACTCCTGGAACATTGTTTTATAGCATTAGACACTAGGTGAGACTCTAGACTAGGTCCTTAGATTTCCGAGGTATAATAATATCCCCCCTTGGGGAACATTCATCCCAGAATGACACTTTAAACATCTTTTTGGAACCATGACTCAAGACTAGCAACCTAACAAACCTATCAAAAATAATAATAACAAATTAATAACAAAGGAGGAAAAATTTGCTCCTTTGTTAACACAAAAAAGCATCATTTATAATATATAAATCATGACAACAACCATTTTTTCACAATTTCACATTTTACAAGGAGAAATGTCCTTCTCATTTCCATATGACCTCACATATTCTATAAAAAGCACCACATAATTGTAATAACTTCACACTTGAGCAATTTCACAAGAAATATTACATAACTCAATATACCAAACATGTAATAAGTATCAACAAGCATGAAGAATGTATAACTCATGACATAAATGAAACATGGATTTTTCACAAGATCATGCATAATGATGGGTAAATCATAGAAGTTTGAAGACACACTTAAGACCCTTCAAAAATAAAAATTAGGAGAAGTTACTAACCTCAACCTTGACTAGAATAAAAGGAAAAAAGATGAGGATATCGAGATTTCACGACCGCCTCGACCTCCCAAGTAGCATTCTCCACTAGTTGGTTTTTCTAATGAACCTTCACGGAAGCTACTTCTTTATTTCTCAACCTCTTCACTTTCTGGTGTAAGATCTCAATCAAGACCTCTAGCATCGACTTCTAAACCTTCTAGAGGAAGGATAGACACCGGATCACCAGTGCACTTTTTGAGCATTGGCACATAGAGCACCGGATGCACCAAAGCCAACTCATTAGGTAATTTCAACTCATATGCCACTTTTCCGATGCGTTTCATAACCTCATATGGCTCCACATACTAGGGACTATGTTTCCCCTTTATAAAAAATCTCATCACCCCTCTCATGGGTGATATCTTCAAATGGACCAAGTCGCCTATAATAAACTCAATGTCCCTCTTTCTCTTGTCGGCATAAGATTTTTGTCGACTTTGGGTCATCTTCAAGTGATCCCTTATAAGTCGGTTTTTCTCCACAACCGCATAGATTTTTGCGGAACCTATTAGAGAAAACTCACCTACCTCCAACTAACCGATTGGAGATATTTATCTCCTCCCATAAAGGGCCTCAAAGGGTGCCATGGCGATACTTGAATGATAGCTATTATTGTAGGAAAATTCAACTAATGGTAGATGGTCATTCCAATTACCCTTGAAGTCAATAACACATGCCCTCAACATATAATCCAAGGATCGGATGGTTCTCTCCGCCAAACTATTCGTTTGTGGATGAAATGCGGTACTAAGTTTCACCTAGGTACCTAGGTCATTTTGGAATGCCTTCCGAAATCTTGAACTGAATTAGGGACCCTTATCTAAGATGATAGACACGGGAACCTCATGCAAACTGATAATCTCATTTAATGTACAACCTAGCATATTCCTACGCTGAATTAGTATCTTTGATAGGGATAAAATTTGCAGATTTTGTTAATCTATCAACAATCACCCATATTGAATCATTTTCCCTTCATGTACGAGGCAAACCTACAACGAAATCCATACTGACATCTTTCAATTTGCCAGTAGGCATAGTTATATCTTGAGTAAACCCTCCCGGTCTTTGATGCTCAGCCTTGACTTGTTGACAATTAGAACTTTTGGCTACAAACTCCGCTATATTCTTCTACAAACCATTCCACTAATAGACCTCGTGTAGATCAAATTCTTTTTGGTGGCACCTGGATGAATTGAATATCGAGAACCATGATCTTCTTCCCTAATTTGTTTCCTTAAGTCATCCACATCTGGTACGCACAATGTTCCTTGGTACCTTAGCACACCATCCCTCCCTTGGGAGAATGACTCATTGTACTTACTAAAAAACGATTCTTTCAACACCATCAATAGAGGATCATGATGTTTCTTAGAATCCACCTCAACACTAAAGATGAATCAGAGTTACGATGAACCGTGAAACCCCATTGTGGAGAATTTTCTAACCGAACACCCAACCAGGTTAATCTATGCACATATTTCACTTACTCAATCTTACAATCAGGAACATGAGCCAAACTACCCATTGAAATTTGACTTAGAGCATACGCAACAACATTGGCTTTGTCGGGGTGGTAAAGGAAACTCATATCATAGTCTTTTAAGAGTTCTAACCATCTTCTAAGTTGGAGATTAACTCCTTTTGATTGAACATATTGAAGACTCTTATGGTCAGTGAACACATCCACATGCATCCCATATAGATAGTGTCTCCATATCTTCAAAGCAAACACTACGACAGCTAATTCAAGATCATGAGTAGATAGTTCTTCTCAAGCACCTAGGGTTGTCTAGAGGCATATGATATCACCTTACCATGTTGCATGAGGAAACAACCCAAACCTACTTGATAAGCATCACAATACACAACAAACCCTTCGGTACCCTCCGATAAAGTCAAAAATGAAGCAGAGATAAGCTTATCGTTCAACTCTTGAATGCCTCTTTCACAAGCTTCCAGCGACTCAAAATTAAGTTTCTTTTGGGTTAAGGTTGTCAAAGGAGAAGTAATAAGTTCAAACCCATCAACAAATCTCCTATAATACCAGGCTAAAACCAGGAACTTCGAATATAGGTTTGGATTCAAAGGTCTATGCCAATTCTAAACCGCCTATTTTTTCTTCATATCGACCTCTATACCTTCACTTGAAACAATGTGACCAATAAAAGGAACTGATCACAACCATAATTCATAATTACTATATTTAGCAAAGAGTTGATGTTCCTTGAGGACTTTCAATACTATCCTCAAGTGACTCATCTATTCATCCACATTCTTAGAATATACCAAGATATCATCAATAAAGAAAATTACAGAATGAATCATGATAATTCTGGAACACCCTACTCATAAGGTCCATAAAAGCCGTCAGGGCATCAGTTAGACAAAAAGACATGACTAGGAACTCTTAATGACCAAACCTAGTTCGGAAAGTCATTTTAGTTATGTCAACTCCACTAGCTCTTAGTTGGTGATACCCCAACCTCAATTCAATTTTAAAAAATTAAGTTCCCCCTTGGAGTTGATCAAACAAATCATAAATCCTAGGAAGAGGATACTTATTCTTTATGGTGACCTTATTCAATTGTCGTTAGTCAATACATATTATAAGAGACCCATATTTATTTTTAACAAATAAATTTGAGCGCCCTATGGAGAAATGCTTGGTTGTATAAAACTCTTATCTAGAAAATCCTTGAGTTGAATCTTCAATTCTTTCAACTTGCTAAGGTGGAATTAAAATGGTTTTAGTATTTGGCATCAAAACTATTCCAAAATGTATTACCCGTTTGAGAGGAATTCTGGGTAATCATCAGCGAAGAGTTATGGAAAGTCCTTCACTACAGGGATCGACTCTAAATGAGGAGTCTCAGCTTAAAGGTCCTTGACATTCACACTATGATATAGACATCCCTTAGAAATCATATAACAAGCTTTTAGACACGAAATGATTTGACCTCTAGGGATTGACTTACCCTCATTCCATTCTAAATCGGGTTCATTAGGAAATTGGAATTTACTACCCTTGTTCTACAATCAATTCAAGCGCGAAACAAGCATTCAACTAATCACTCCCCAATATGACATCAGAGTATAACATATCAAGTTCCACAAAATGAACCAATGTAACTCTATTGGACGATAATATAGGACAATTCCTATAGACTCTTTTTGCAACAACAGAGTCATCCACCGGGGTAGAAGCTAAAAAAGGTTCAACTAAGACATCGGGGAGCATATAAAACTTCATAGATACTAAAGGAGTTACAAAAGACAAAGTGGCATCAGGATCTAGCAATACATAAACATTAATTGATAACACTTCCAACATACCGGTAACAATATTTGGAAAACCCGTTTGATCACCCCTAGACTTGAGAGCATAGAAGCGGTTCTTCTTAGGAGTATCAGGATTAGGACCACTTATTCTTAATTACACTCATTTCCTTGATTCTTGGCCAATGGACAGTCTTTAACCATATGGACACTCTTTCCACAACCAAAGCAATTATCCGTTCTAATTAGACATTTACCCACATGATTTTGGCCACATGTAGAACATTGTATGACCTCACTCTTTGAACCACCACCTTTCCCTCCTTGGAACCTAGGGGTAAACACTCAATCCTCACAAGACTTTGGGACATATGAAGGGACTTGGTTGGAGAATCTCTTCTTGAACTTTGGTTTGTCTTTGATCTCAAACTTACCCTTATAAGTACCTCCATCATGGGGCCCTTCCCTCTTGAACTCCTAATTCATCGTCTTCAGCCTACTCTCCTCAACTTGTTGAGTATGTACCATTAAATGAGAAATGTCGATGTTGTCATGAAGCATTGACACACGACATTATTCCACTAGATCATCAGACACACCCGTTACAAAATGACTCATTTCATCTCTAGGATTGGACACCAAAGAAGAGGCATATTTGGACAACTTATTGAATTTCAAAGAGTATTCTTGAACAGTCATACCTTCTTGACGAAGTTTGATGAGCTCTTCAACTTTTGCCTCTCTTTTCTATCTAGGGAATAAACTATCAAGAAATACCATTGTAAAGACTTCCCAACAAATAGTAACCGCTCTCAAAACCCTATTGTGTTTCCATTTAGTGTACCAAGTTTGAAGAACATCCTTGAATTGATATTGGCTAGCTCGGCCTGCTCATTTGAACTCACCCCCATTGCATACAAATTCTTATAAACCTCATTACAAAAGTCTTGGGGATATTTATTCACCTTTGACCCAAAGAACATGGGGGGGGGGTTCATCCTTGAGAAGTCCCTTAAGAGTGAGACATGGTACTAGCATTTTGATTCAAACAGGGTGCAACTTACCTATTCTCTTAAGCCGCCATAGCTTGAGTTTGATTAGCTTCGACTTCAGCTTTAGTAGTCATGGCTTGAGCAAGTTAATGAAAGCCTTCCTTATCTCTCCATCTGTCATTGCCAAAGGATTGAATAGAGATTGGTCACCGAGGGGCGCTTGTTCTTGAGAAGGAGCTTGGTTACCTTGGGAGGAACTCCTGTATTAGCAATATCCTCTTAAATCATTGGAATAGAAAATAATAAAACTAGATTTAAGCTTTTTAATCCTCGAACTTGAGGAGTCACCAACTTGGGGTTATCAATCAATGTTCTTCAATAAGGAATGCTATGTATTCAATGGCCCGAACCTACACATAGTGTAGAAAATATAAGAGAATATGAGTTAGTACAAACCACATGTACTAAGTATGGAAACATATGCAAGTAAATCATTTGGAAATATGCACAAAGGGACATTTTAGTTATAAGCATGACAAATTATTTTAAAAGATTTCATGCACATTCCAAGAATATAGACAAGTCAACAACACAACCACTATAATACGTTTTCCTATTACATTTTCAAGAGCAACATCATAAGAAAACCATAAACAACATTTCATCGATATATCACAATACCTTACCCATAATCCCAATACATGTCAACTAGTAAAATTTCTATGTGAAGCCCCACTAAACTAAGTAAACTAGCACAGAGACCATAAGCATTTCCTTTACATCACATAACATCATAATAAGGGTAGCCAATCTCATATATAGCAATTTATACAACCATCATGTAAATCAACTGAAAGCAACATCATATGAGACCAACAATATATAGAATCATCATTATGCATTTCATTTATAACAAATGTATATAAATAAATCACCCTAGGAATCCCCTCAAGGTCCACATGTGCAATGTATAGATAAAGTCTCATACCTTTACCTACACTAGTACACCTCTCAAGGAAGCCTTGTTATCATGCATCTTTGTAGTTTCATTTATTCATTTTATTTTTGGGAAACTTTGCCATAACTGACATTAGACCTTGTGAGCTAAACATGGAATCTAGTGTCAACCCCTCACACCGAAAGAAGGGCATCCAACTTGCGAATATAGGACATATACATCATAATAGCATGTACGTGAATCCACTACCTAGGTTTCCTTTGGGGACACATAGTTAAGGAACTAGGAGATTGTTACAATAAACTCTCTTTATGATAGTCCGCAATGTAGTTTCAACCTCATGAGACCTTTGGTGAACCTACCTTCCTCATTGGAAGGATTACCTCTTATTGTGTAGTTTGCTCGGTGCTAAGCTAAATTTCCTTTTTGAAGTGTCTTTATGTAATCCTTAATATTAGTTTATACCATAGGTCTTAGGAGTCTAACCCCTTTTATAACATGATCATAGCTTCTAGGTTCTAGGATGAGAAAATCATTTCATCACAACCCAACAGTAAGTGAGAACATTATATCATAATCATTGTAATAAGATGCACGAGAGAATCACTTTCAATCCCTCATAATCATACACCTATCATCATATGACATCCGTAATGTTCATATCATAATTATACATGCATAACCTTATCATTTATACTTCAATTGAAAAATATAACAAAGAATAGACCAACATTAATACAATAGCGTATTCATGATGTTGAAAGTCTTACCAATATCTTTCAAGAATCTCCTAAAAGATCTCACCCCAAATATCACGGCTCGAGCTAACCCCGAGACGTGGATATGGAACCTAGGACAACAAGTGATCACAAGCTAACTGTGCTAGCTTGATCATGAGCATACTAAAGATAATAAACTGATGCGGAAGCTAAATCATAATTAAATCTGAAAAATAGGGAATAGCCATATTCTAAAACTGATATATATATATATATATATATATATATATATATATATAT
>NC_028645.1:34398057-34418541 GCF_001406875.1 Solanum pennellii | reverse complement strand
ATATATATATATATATATATATATATATATATATGAAAATTGATGAGTTTAATACAATGAAGTTACTAACTCAACACTAAGCTGAAACTTACTATGTCTGAAATAAGCCTCTAAACTGGACTAGAAATACTGGGACAAGCCCCAGCTAAATCTAGCAAAAACTGAAACTAAATGACTAAAGACTTAAATCAAACTCATAATTGTTGTCCACGGAGAATGAGGACGCACCACTGAATCTCCTGAACTGGGATCGGAAATCGATCTATGTGTGATTTGGATGATGAGAACCTTGACCTACATCACGAGAAGATTTAGCGTATGTATGCGTCAGTACTTGAAAGGTACTGAGCATGTAGGAAGAGTAAGGAAGAAATAAAAATAAGTGAACAAGCATAAAAGCAAGCATAATAATCTGACATGATAATTTGAATTCTGAGCTAACTGGATGCAATGACCAATTTATAACATTCTAAAACTGAATACTGAATATATTGATAAATGATCAATGCAGAGAGTCTAACTAATTTGTGGGAGCTACTAATAACCGATAATAAAACCACATAACCTAAATGTGGAGTCCAATGTGTACGCCCATCGAGAGGACCCAATATACCCTGCCAAAGGTATAACGGCATGCTGGCGTGATCACTAACTTAATGCCCACAGAGGGGACTTATAACCTACGTAGCTAGTAGTTTTGGGACAATCGGGTACGCTGAACCCTAGTCCAACTCGGTATTATGCTACTCCCTTGGATTATATAAATTTACTGATTATGTATGTGATTCTGTGAAATACTGGATAGCTCAAAACTGAACATGCAAACTGAGAATGCAACTATTAATTTTGTAATTAAGCATTTATAACTGAGGCATCTATATCTGAAGTGTCTAAAATATCTTACCAAGCATGTGTAATTCAAGAACTAATGAAATACTAAGATAGGGTTTTGAAAGTAATTCAATAAACTTAATAATAACATGATAATCTAATTTGGAATATAAAACTAATAAATTCATAAAGTTCTGTTGAATTTCTAGAAACCCTAGATCTAATCATGATATGGGAATCAAGAATCTGACTGAAAACTAGGAACCCAATGGGTGAAAGGAACCCACTGGTGAAATCTCACATACCTGGTGATGAAATCCACGGAAAAATACTTAAGTTTCGGGGATGGAACTGCTTGAACTTATTGCAATCTTGAACTAGAGTTCTTGATATTTTTCTCCTCTCTTACTTCTAATTTTCTATGTTTTGATTGAATGATTTTACTTAGATATGTTTTTGTTATGTTTCTAGGCTTAAACTTACTAAAATATGATGATTTAGGGTCAAAACGACCTATTTTATTGTTTAAATGAAGTGGAAAAAGTCAAAAAGACCCTTGGAAATGTTGTTGTCGGACCAAACGACGGCCAAGACTGATGGTCCGTGGTCTTACCGACGCCCCGTCGTTGGGTCCGTCGACTGGGCCTGTTCGACAAGCCTTTACTAAAATGGGCATAACTTTTTACTCGGAGGTCTGATTTTAGCAAGATCGGTGTCTATGGAAAGATAATTCAATTATCTATTTGAGGGTAGGTCATGGGATAACTAATTTTGTGCTAAGAGTTATGACCATTTGAAGTTGACCCTATTACATTTCCCCTTATCTGTCTGCAATTTTTCTACCTACGGTCCGTCCTACTGACCGTAGGTCCACCTACGGATCGTGCTGGTCATCTGTAGCCCTTGTCATAAAGTGGGTGAATGGGGGTCTTGATCGACGGTCACGAACTACGGACCGTCATCTGACCTACAGACCGGCGGTCCGTTCGTCGAACAAGACTTAGCCAATTTTTCCCGACTTAATTATTGGGAGTTTTTGATCCCATCATGGTTGTGCAGGACGAACCTTCGTCTGTCCTATGGACTGTTGATGCCACCGTTGGTTGCACCTGCAGATTTTCTGAAAAAAACTGATTTTTGGTCTTTTTTGGCTATGGGGTGTTACATTATCTCCCCCTTGGGAACATTCGTCCTCGAATGAAGACCAAACTAGCTTAAATAGAGGGAGAGAGCTGCAAACTCCACTACTAAACACTCAGAACTGAGTTTCTGACTTAATTAAGTTTTGAGTACACGAAAATACGCTGAAAATGCAAGTACAAACTGAGGGAACATGATTCTAAGACTGAAGTTATGCATGAATGACTAGAAAACTAAAGAGGAATTATTACCTCAACCTTGAGTGGAATCGGAAGGAAAGAGGTGAGGATACTTGGCTTTTATGGCTGCTTTTTTCCCCAAGTATCTCCCTCTACAGACTGACTCCTCCACAAATCCTTGGCTGAAGCGACTTCTTTGTTTCCCAACCTTCTGACCTGACGGTCAAGAATCTCAACTGGTACATCCTCATAAGAAATACTATCTTTCACCGCCACAGTCTCCAATGGCACTATTGAGGCTGGATCACCCACACACTTCTTCAAGACTGAGATGTGGAAGACCGGATGCACTGCTGCTAATTCTGCTGGCAACTCTAACTCATATGCCACCTTGCCAACCCTTTTAAAGATCTTGTAAGGGCCTACATATCTAGGACTGAGCTTCCCTTTATTTCCAAATCTCATCACCCCTTTCATAGGTGAGACTTTCAGAAAAACCAAATCATCAACTTGGAACTCTAGTTCCCTTCTCCTTACATCTGCATAAGATTTTTGATGACTTTGGGTTGTCTTAAGTCTATCTCTAATGAGTTGCACTTTCTCCATAGCATAAAGGACTAAATCTGGCCCTATCAAAGTTGCTTCACCTTCTTCAAACCAACCAACATAAGATCTACATCTGCGCCCATATAAAGCCTCAGAAGGGGCCATCTAAATTCTGGAATGGTAGCTATTGTTGTAGGCAAAATCAATAAGAGGAAAGTGATCATACCAACCACCTTTGAAATTGATTACACATGTTCTCAACATATCCTCTAAGGTTTGAATGGTACGCTCTGCCTGCCCATCCGCCTGTTGATGAAATGATGTACTAAGGTTAACTTGAGTACTAAGACCTTTATGAAATGACTTCCTGAAATGAGAGGTAAACAGAGTACCTCTACCTGAGATGATAGACAAAGGAACCCCATGCAACCTCACAATTTCATCAATGTAAAGCTAGGTATAGTCCTCTGCTGAATCTATAGCCTTGACCGCCAAAAAAGAGAAGACTTAGTCATCCTATCAACTATTACGCAAATTGAGTCATGCTGTCTGCGAGTACGAGGTAATCCTGTGATGAAGTCTATATTGATCACTTCCCACTTCCAAGTAGGAATATCGATCTCTTGAGTCATACCTCCTGATTTCTGGTGTTCGACCTTGACTTGTGGGGCACTTACTCCCAAAATCTGCTATATCCCTCTTCATGCCATTCCACCAATAGACTTCTCACAAATCACTATACATCTTAGTGGCACCTAGATTAATAGAATACCTAGAGTTATGGGCTTCTGCAAGAATATGCTATCTCAACTCGCCCACATCAGGAACACACAATCTACGCTGGTAGCAAAGACAAAATCTCCCCCTTGGGAGAAAACCTCCACTCTCTGATTATGGACGGCACCCTTAAGTTCAAGTAAGATTGGGTCACTTTCTTGCTTTTCCTTAACCCCCACAACCAAAGACAATTCTGCCCCATTTTGAATTGTTACACCGCTGTGTGATATGCTCATAAGGCAAACTCCCAAGAGAGCAAGAATGAGAACATCCTTCACTAGCTCCTTCCTTTATTCCTCAACATGAGCTACACTACCCATAGATATGCACACTCATATCATAATCCTTAAGGAACTCAAGCCATCTCCTATGGCGAAGATTCCACTCTTTCTGGGTGAACAAATACTGATGACTCTTATCGGTGAACACATCTACATGGACACCATACAAGTATTGTCTTCATATCTTGAGTGCAAAAACCATTGCTGCAAGCTCGAGGTCATGTGTTTGATAGTTCTTCTCATGAACCTTAAGTTACCTAGAGGCATAAGATATCACCTTACCTCGCTACTTCAACACACAACCTAAGCCAACTATGTATTAATCTAAATAGATCACATAACCATCTGAACCCTCTGGTAGAGTCAAGATAGGAGTTGTAGTCAATCTAGTTTTCAATTCTGCGAAGCTTTTCTCACAATTATCTGACCATTGGAACTTGACCATCTTCTGAGTCAACCTAGTCAATGGTGAGGCTATGGATGAACATCCTTCCACAAACCTTCTGTAATAACCTGTTAGACCTAAGAAACTTCTGATATCTGTAGTAGAGGTAGGTCTGGGCCACTATTTCACTGCTTTTATCTGCTACGGATCAACTCGAATCCCTTCGCTAGATACAATGTGACCAAGAAAAGCAACGGATTGCAACCAGAACTCACATTTACTACACTTAGCGAATAAGTTGCGATCCTTGAGAGTCTGCAGAACAACTCTCAAATGACTTGCATGTTCTTCCTCACTCCTAGGGTAAATGAGGATATCATCAATAAATACGATAACGAACAAGTCCAAGTACTATTTGAAAACACTGTTCATAAAATCCATGACACCTGCAGGAGCATTTGTTATTCCAAACAACATAACTACAAATTCATAATGACCATACCGAGTTCTGGAGGCTGTTTTTGGAATGTCACTATCTCTGACTCTAAGCTGATGATAACCCGATCTGAGGTCAATATTTGAGAAATGGCTACCACCCTGAAGTTGGTCAATCAATACATCAATCCTAGGGATGGGATACTTATTCTTGATTGTTACCTTGTTCGAGTTTATATAGTCAATGCACATTCTGAGTGAACAATCTTTCTGGCCTTAAGGTAATAAATAAATCGACCCATAGGTGCTAAGCTACTACCTTTCAATTCTAAGATTAGTTCATTTGGAAATCTAAAACGAACAATCCTAGTTCTAAAATCTACTGAGGCATAACATGAGTGTAACCAATCCGTGCCTAGAATGACATCAAAGTTTACCATTTCTAATTCTACTAGATCTGCTGAGGTGACTTTCTGAGATACTGTGATAGGGTAATTTATGTATACCCGTCTAGCTATAACTGGGTCACTGACTGGAGTAGAGACTGAGAAAGGTTCTGAGAGAGTTTCTGGACTAACATTGAATGGGACTGCTAAATTGAGTTATAAAAGACAAAGTCATGTATGTTGTCTTTCCACTAAGTGAACCATATGTGAATCACATCCTTGAGTTTGTAGGATGCCAATATAACCTATCACTACGAGTTACTGACATCACACCAAATATTTTCTTGACCTTATCAATAAATATTTGTGTGTCCTTACCAACTTGCGACCTTTAAAACATAGGCGGATTCATCCTAACAAAATCACAAACTATGCATTGATCTGGTTGGTCATACTCTAAGCAATAAGATGAATTGGCGTTCGGAAACTCTGAATTTAAAATTTCTTATCTGGTACTAGAGAAATTGCGTTAGAATTGCGTGTATTATCATTTCATGCCTAAGCTCTAAAACAGTTCATAGCCTCCCTCTCATTAGATGAAGTGCACTTCACACCCATGAAAAGGACTCTACTTAGTGCAACTTTTTCAGACATCCTAGGACTCCTGAACCTCGTGCTTTGATACAAAGTTTTGTCATGCCCCGAGCTACCCCGAGACCCAGACACAGAACCTAGGACCACAAGTGATCCCAAGCTAACCCTGCTGGCATGATCATGAAAATACTGAAGATAATAAACTTATTCGGAAGCTGAATCATAATTAAATTTTAAAAGATGGGGAATACTCATATGCTAAAACTTATATATATGAAAACTGATGAGTTTAATACAATGAAGTTACTAACTCAACACTAAGCTTAAACTAACTATGTCTGAAATAAGCCTCTAAACTGGACTAGAAATACTGGGACAAGCCCCAGCTAAATCTAGCAAAAACTGAAACTGAATGACTAAAGACTGAAATGAAACTCTTAATTATTGTCAACGGAGAATAAGGACTCACCACTGAATCTGCTGAACTAGGGATCGGAAATCGATCTATGTGTGATCTGGATGCTGAGAACCTTGACCTACATCACGAGAAGATGTAGCACATGTATGCATCAATACTTGAAAGGTACTGAGCATGTAGGATAGAGTAAAGCAGAAATAAAAATAAGTGAACAAGCATAAAAGCAAGTATAATAATCTGACATGATAAATTAAATTCTGAGCTAGCTGGATGCACTGACCAATTTATAACATGCTAAAACTGAATACTGAATATACTAAAAAATGGTCAATGCAGAGAGTCTGACTAATTTGTGGGAGCTACTAAAAACCGATAATAAAACCACATAACCTAAATGTGGAGTCCGATATGTACGCCCCATCGAGAGGACCCAATATACCTTGCCAAAGGTTAACGACATGCTGGCGTGATCACTAACTTAATGCCCACAGAGGGTACTTATAACCTACATAGCTAGTAGTTTTGGGACTAATCGGGTAAGCTGAACCCTGGTCCAACTCGGTATTATGCTACTCCCATGGATTCTATAAATTTACTGATTATGCATGAGTTTCTGTAAAATATTGTATAGCTCGAAATTGAACATGCAAACTATGAATGCAACAATTAATCTGGTAATTATGCATTTATAACTGAGGCATGTATATCTGAAGTGTCTGAAATATCTGAACTAGCATTTATAATTCAAGAACTAAAGAAATACAAAAATAGGGTTCTAAAATTCATGTAATAAACTGAATAATAACATGATTTTCTAATTTGGAACACAAAACTAAGAAATTCGTAAAATTTTGTTGAAGTTCTAGAAACCTTAGATCTAATAATGATATGGGAATCAAGAATTTGACTGAAAATTAGGGACCCAATGGGTGAAAGGAACCCACTAGTGAAATCCCACATGCCTGGTGATTAAATCCACGGAAAAATGCTTATGTTTCGGAGCTAGAAGTGCTAGAACATGTTGTGTTCTTGAAATAGGGTTCTTGAGCTTTTTCTCCTCTTTTACTTCTAATTTCTAAGTTTTGATTTAATGATTTGACTTAGATATATTTTAGTTATGTTTCTAGGCTTAAACTGACTAAAATCTGATAATTTAGGGTCAAAATGACGTATCTTAAGGATTAAACGATGTGGGAAAAGTCAAAAATACCCCTGGAAAACTTGTTGTCGGACCAAACGACGGCCAAGACTGACGGTCCGTCGTCTGACCAAAGCCCCGTCGTTGGGTCCGTCGACTTGGCCTATTTGACAAGGCTTTACTAAAATGGGCATAAATTTTTATTTCGGAGGTCTGATTTTAGAAAGTTTTTTTGCTATGGAAAGATAATTCAATTTTCTATCTGTGGGTAGGTCACGGGACATCTAATTCATTTTTTTATAAGAGTTATGACCATTTGAAGTTGACCCAACTGCATTTCCCCTTAACTATCTACAAATTTTCCACCTACGGACCGTGCTCTTAATCCGTAGCTCTTTTCAGAGAGTGGGTGAATGGGGGTCTCGATCGACGGTCCTGGACTACGGACCTCATCTGACCTATGGACCGTCGGACAGTCTGTTGATCAAGACTTAGCCAATTTTTCCTGGCTGAATTTTTGGGAGTTTCTGATCCCATCGACGGTTGTGCAGGACGGACCTTCGATGCCACAGTTAGTTGCACCTGTAGATTTTTCTGAAAAAAACTGATTTTTGGTCTATTTTGGCTACGGGGTGTTACAACAAACTCCATGATATTCACCCAACAATTAAATCATCATCATCATCATATAATGGTAAATTATGCAATAACACATAATTTCATCTCCCTTAATCATAATCAATCTAATTCACAAGTTAGGGTTACGAGAAAAAGAGTATTCATGGGTCTTTATATATATTTAGGTCAATGCTTTAAGGGATACACAAATACACACATAAACATACATACATCATCACTTATAATCGAATTAATACTAAACAATTCAATTTAGAAAGTAGACCCACGAAATTGGATGAAAACTAGACTTTTCAAGAACATTGAAATCCAAATTTTTGAAAAACCTCTTGGAGAATAGAGTCCAAGAGTGGATAGCCTCAATGCCTTGAGAATACTTGAAGATTTTTGAAGGGAAGTCTTGATCTTGGAGCCCTGGAGAAACTTGACCTTGTTCTTCAATGGGGGTCTTTCGAGTAGTGAGAGAAACTAGAGAGAAGTGGGAGCTATTTGGGTATTGGGATTTATGAGGTGTTAGGTTTGTTTAATGAGTTAGGATACTGAAATAGTCATAAACTAACTAATTATAACCATCCCTAATCATTAATTAATTAATTATCTAACCACCACCACTTAAGTCATTTGGAGGAAGTGTGATAGGGGTCCATCGATGAAACCCTGTCGACGCCCTGTCGTCCCAACTACAAATAGTACTGGTGAAATGTGGTTTAGGGCAGAGAGTCCTCCAAATGTATCCAAGGCTCCATATTCTAAGTATGGATTCATGACCTCTATCGATGGGGCTTGAGTCCATCAACGGAACGTCGAGTGCACACTGTCTTGGACAACTTTTTGGGTCAAATGTTAGGGATGGCCCTTAGGGTGGTCCTTGGGGTGTCGTACCAAGACGTTTCAACCCTAAACATGAACTAAGGTGTACCCTAGGCCTTTTTTTTTTTACAAATTTTGACCTTCATACAACTCTTCAAACCCCGTACAAACCTAAAGGCACACTAGGTCACTTTCACTAGTTTGTGGATTTCGTTGTCGTTCCTTGACATTTAGGATTTAGTACTTCCTAGTCAAGTTAATTACCTTTATTTAGGCATGGAAACACTGTTTTAGAGAATTAGACCCTAGGTGAGACTCTAACCTAGGTCCTTGGGATTCCAAGCTATAACAAGCCTTATACATATGAGGTTCAAGACTGAAGACCTTGGAGTTTTTCTTAATGTATGTTGAATTTTTTCTTGTAGTTTTATTAAGTTAGACTATTTCTCTGACTCTCCAAAATTGTTTCCACATCAGTGTAGGATTTTCAAAAATACATTACTTTTGGAGTATGTGAATGTCACGCCTCAAAACCCATTAAGACGGATAGGCACCCGATGCCCTAAAGGCCCGAGAAAACCAACCTGCGACCTGTTCTTACAAGGCATATAACTATGACAATCGTGAGAAGTTCACCTTGAATGCATCGAGACAAAACAACATAAGTAGGTCCAAAAGTTATATACAAAACTTAGTCGTTGAGGCCACAACTCCTTAAGACACAACTGAACTATGTACATACGTCTACAAAGCCTCTAAAATATAGAAGATTAGAGTAGGTCGGGACAGACCCCTCCTTAGCCTTAACTATGATACAATACCAAAATGAATTTAGCAAAGACTCAATAAAGCTCCGAATCAACTTGGAGCTCACCCAAAAGTAGCATAGTTTCGTGTGCTCCTACTGAGGAGGTATACTTGCTGGAATGCATGTGCCTGCAGCATGAAATGCAGCGTCCCCCGCGAGGGACGTCAGTAGGAAAAAATGTACTGAATATGTAAGGCAATAGCATCTGTTATCGAGAGCTCAAATGAAATCAAATAGAAATATATGAGTGCATATATTAGGAGAGAAGACCACCTTTGCTTACTTTTGTGGGATGAAGTAAGTTACATTCTTTACTTTACTTTTTTGTATGTTATAATCTTTGTAGGGCATGTAATACAACTGAACAGCTGATCAGTGGTAGAAGAGGATGACCCATACTAGGCGTATTAACCCCTGGGATGCGGTCCTCAAAATTACACAACTTGGAATCGGCCCATGTTAGGCTTTCACCCTGAGCTTCCACCCTTCTATACCAATAGGGATCGGCCCATTCTAGGCTTTCGCCCCTGAGCTGCCACCCTTATGTACCAGTTGGGATTGACCCATGCTAGGCTTTTTCCCCTGGGCTGCTACTCGTAATTATATAAATTTCTTCACTTAGATTCTTTAATCTTTGAGATTGTTGTTTATCAGTTCATAACTCTTTTGAGATGTTATTTTTGTGGTCATAAACATTTTGGAGATTTGGAAGTACGGACCAGTAATAGAAGACATGAAAATCATACTTCAAGGAAATAATAATGACATAAGAAAATCAACACATTACTTTAAGAGATTAATGACACAATTGACTTCAAACAACAAAGAGGAGGATTCACAGACTTGCTTTTGCAATTACCATTCCTATACCAACACATGGGGGATAATTACACAAGTATAAAATAGTGAACAGATAATGAAGTAGTTTTATGCACTATGGAGAGGGGAAAATATTGTTAGCTATTTGGAGATAGTACGCTGCCACTATGTTTCTTTTTCTAGGAATAGAACTTATGAGATTCACTTCATTGATATCAATTGCAGGTGTCAGATTTCATGCCAAAGGGATATAGAATCGAATGACCTTACAGACCTTATCGTCGGACTGATATACTATAACGATTAAGCCTCCCCTTTTTTGTTTTTATCTACAATATATGTCATGGTAAATTAAAATTAGCAACTATCACACCGTGAGCCTTGTAAAAAAGTAGCCAAATTTGATTAATAATGAAACCATACAGCCCTTAACATAATGTGTATCACCACACCCTCATTCTCTATAAATCACATACATTATACATCTTTTTCCCAAGATCAACAAAGTTGTGCCAACAGTAATATGCATAGAACAGCCCCATACATTCTTTATCATACAACCAAGTATTGAACTCACAACCCCTTGAGTTCTTCATGAAAGCACACCACTAATTCCTCAATCTAACTCATACATAAGGAAGACAAAAATGGAGCAGTCTTCTTACCTTAATTTTTGCAACTTCTCCTTATAACTTGAAATTTGTTAGAACTTCAGCTTCCCTTCACACTTGAACCAATGAAGAAGGAAAAGTATTTTAATAACTAAGGAAGTGAGCAGTAGCTGCTGGAAATATTTTGCTTTTGTAGTTATATTAGAGCATGAATAACATGCTTTCCTAATCATCTATTGGAGAATTAAGCTAAATCCATGAGTTTTCACTTACCTTGGTTTGCAGATATAAGGGTTTCTTCAAGAACCCTAGAAAACTTTAAGGTTGCTGGTTTAGTCCTTGAGAGAAAAGAGAGAGATCTGGAGTTAAATTTTATTTTTATGTGTTAAAATGGGTGAAGAATATCAGCACATATTGGATATGTATAGAGCTTTATTGACCACAAAAATATCCTCTAGAACCGCCTTTTTTGGGGGTCCATTTTCAGCCACTAATTGTTCACGTAGATGATGCACCTGCTTGTGCACATCAAGAAGCTCAAAAGGTCAAACTAGGTGATGCACCTAGTTGCTTTCACTTGGGATTTATCTATATTGGGCCTTGGCAGATTTGGCTGGTGGGATTTCTTTCAAATTTTATTTTCATTTATTAGGTTTGGGCTTCAAGTGACAACCCATTATTATAAGCTTAAATCTTATCCATCAAACTTGTCCCTTTAACTATATTATAGCTTAAGTAGGTGATGCAGCTGCTAGCTTAAATTAAGCAAAGAAAGCAGCTCAATTATTTTATTTCAATTAATGAATGTTAATCCCTTGTTCTTCAACTTAGCACTTAACTTTTAACTTTAAGCTCAATTACCACCTTACTATATCAACTTAAATACTTTCTGTCAGAGTTAACTTGCAATACACATGCCAAAATGTGCAAGGCATTACATCACCTTCCGAGCTAGTTTAAACCAACACTAACCATATAAGAAACATGATCCCTCACTTACACTATAAGTCTATGCCAAGTATCACGTGAATAGAACTAGCATATACATAATACAGGCTGTCACAGTGAAACACACATATCGACATTTTTGAAGAATCGAAGCAACATATATAGAGTTAGTCATAGTATTTACAATTTTTATTGTTTGTTATGTCTTTGAATAAATAAATAAACTCTATTGCAAATTCAAAAATTTCGTTAATGGTGTCAAAGATTTAGTCTATATGTATGAAAAATGATTCGTATCGATATACCTCATATAATTTTCTATATAAATTGTATAATCTTTGGTGAGTAGTGTCCAACTGGACCCCCTGAGGTATATGTGGTTATGTCAGTGGTTGATGGAAGTTAAAATATAGGACATAGATATCTATTTCCCTGTTTTTTTTTAGTGTTTAATACATATATTTTGTTATATTAATCAATAATATAATGTTCTTAGTGCAATAAAATTTTATTCAACTTTTCTTCCATTGTTATATTCCTACATTTGTTTTCTTTGAAATACCAATGAATCTAGAGAATTTTTCTTCATGGTATCCCAAAGCTTTTTATATAAAATATCCTACACACTACACCAAAAATATGTGAAATCCCAAAAAATTATTAAGATCTGAACCATTTTCCACTTGCATTTTAAGTCGTGCTTCGGTGTTAAGCTAAATTCTTTAGTCTGGGAATAGATTTGATACATTAATTAAGGTTACATGAATCACCTAACACAATGTTGAGTTTGAAGCTTCTTTACCGATTAAGTTTTGATATAATATCATACTTAGGTCAACTTCAAATGATTATATTTCTTAGTATACAATTAATTATGTGGACCATGACTTATCAGAATAAAAGGTCTATGAGTCCTCTTACTATCTTATCAAGTTTTCCATATATCTAATTCAAAGGAAAAAGTTATGCCATTTTGGTGAAGCCATGTAAGCCAGTCAATGTTGTACGACTGACACTACAGATTGTGGAATGTTCCATGGACCATACATAGTTTTTTTTTAAAATTTGCTTCATGTGTTCAAGGATTACTTTGGTTCTTTCACAAGCTTTTTAGCTATATTCTAAGTTGTTTTGGATGTTTTAACGGAGTATATCATTAAACTAACTAGTTTTCCTCTCAAAAGAATTAATATAAATATTCAAGTATCTAGAAATTCTCTCAAAACCTAGGGTTCCTCTTCTTCATCAACAACCCTAAAAATTTGAAGTAAAAAATTCAAGATATAAAGAGAAGCCTTCAATCCATGGTTTTCCCAAGTTCTTAAAATCTACAAACTCCATAAAAGAGTTTCTTTTCTCAATCAAGAATGAATATTCCTAGAGCAATGAATTTTTACAAGAAAAGTAGTGTTCATGCGCAAGCTCATGAAAAATCAAGTCTCCAACAAACCTTTCGGTCAAATAGCTTAATAATCAGGTACACAGGGTAACTCATAGTGATGAACAAGTATTTTCTCATGCCACAAATCTAAATTCAGTCAGTGTAAGGTTATGTTTAGAGTTCTTTAGAAGTTTTATTGAAATATAAATTTAGTTTTTTTTCTTATTCTGAGATCCAAATTCCTTAACCATTGAGATTTGGATATCTATTATGCATATTAAATTCTAAATTGTTGTTCACATTTTGTATCACATAAACCCTAATTGTTTATAAATTACTTATTTATAAAGGCTATTGTATGAGATTTCTTAGACGATGACTTCAAACTTGAAAAGTAAGTCCATGAGTACTTATTTTAAAAACATATTCCTAAAAGAGTTTTTTTTTTAAAGGAAGAATCAAATGGTTACATTTGTACTATTTTGCAGTTAAGAAAGAGAAAGAGAATAATTAAGTTTCTTCCAAAAATACTTATCTATAGAAAAGTGAAAGTAAAGCAAAGAAATAATCCCTTTCTCTTTAAAGGGTGATTGCGCATAGCGCATATTGTTTGTTTTGAGAATAGTATTGAGCACCGAATTGGGTAAGAGTTTATTTTTTACTTGAACTCCCATAAAATTACTAGCTAACATTGGATAGGATCACACCGGCTTTTTAGGAGACTCCTCACTTCCTCAATAAGGCTTATGAGATGTATCCATAGTTATAGGTAGCATCCTATACCCTAGTACAGTATAAGATGACCCTAGAAATATTGATAAACGTTATATAAATTCTAGAATCATACTAATGATTTTAGGTTAGAGAAACTCCATACACAAAGTAAAGTTTTTTATTCTTGTAGTGGTTTTGTTGCATATGTTATGTAAAGTACACATGATTTTAAGTACTTGTTCATATATTTTCTTACTTGATATGAATTCAATCATCATCATTGTGATTACTGTTTTTATTAAAGAATATTACATGCTCGCACATTCAATATAGTGATGTCATTTGACCTACATCTTTTTGTGATGATGGCATTACGAATCATCAATAGGCGTTCTGTTGAGATCTCTTCATCTGCTCATCAACATCAGTTGAGACCGCCTTTCTTTCAGTGGACTAAATTTTTATTGGTCTATAGTAGTAGGGTTTTGAAATGTTCTGTTTGGACACCAATATTTTGATAGTGGAGGTTTCATGAACATGGAGAGTTCGACAGTTACCGATATATTTCTCAATTAATTTATTAAACACTATCTATATTAAGTATTTTCAGATGTTGTTATAAAGTTCTTTAAATGTCTTCAATGCTCATATATTAAAGCTTCCGTGTATTCTACCGAGTCATATGTGACATAGTTATCCAGACTAAGGATTTGCTTGGTCTAGCAATGGTTCTCAAGTCTCGGTCACGTCTACATTGTAGGCTCATGGCATGACAAAATGATCTTTAACGATAATTAATTAACGATAATAACTTAATTACTATTGAATATTTATTTTAGTTCCAATTTACAATCTTTCTAAATGCATCTGAATATTTAGTGATACTTGATCCAATTACAATTAACTATTGTAGGTAAATTCTGAAAAGCATTAATATACATGTTTAAAAAATGCACTTGGTTCAGTCTACGACACATTTTTTTAATCGTATTGATCAATCTACCTGTACATCATTTTGTGAAGGATAAAAGCAAATATTCAAATTATCTACTTCTAACATTTAAAAATAGTTGATGATTAATATACCGTGGTTTCACGGTATTTTTAATGCTTTTTAGTTAAGTTTAGTGTGTGTCCAAAAGCCTTTTTGTATTAATTTTTATGTAAGTTTCTCCTTATTTGCAGGAAATCTGTCCAAAGATGAACGCAAAAGTTTTTGAGCGAAGAAATGCAGAAGAGACCACCTACGGAGCTTATGACGGTCCGTCGAGCCTGTGACGGTCCGTAGATGGCATCGTAGTGAAGCTGCAGAAGGAAGATGGGGAAGTCTGACTTAGTGTGGGATTACGGAAGTCCACGACGGACCGTCATAGCCACGACGGTCCATCCGTCTGGTTCGTTGTAATGATCAGAGAGTAGTCCAGTACCCAAATTCCAAGAAGTTTAAGTATTATGGAACGGAGACCCTCGACGAACCGTCGTGCTTGGAACGGTCCGTCATACCTGCCGTTGAGGGTAATAAAGAAAGCAGCAGAAGAATTTGTGAAGTATGGGACACGGAGGCCATGACGGCCCGTCGTGACTACGACAGTTCGTCACGAGGTCCGTCGACTCGGACGCGTTTTGACAGATTTTAAGTAATTAGAATCCTTCTTTTATTAGGTTTTTGTTTTTACTATGAATAGTTCGAAAAACCTCATTTTTGGGGTTAGACTTTTGGAGAATAGACTCTTTGATAGTAGACTCTTTGATATTAGACTTTTTGATAGTTAGATTTTTGGATAATCTTCAGTTCTCTTGTTCAAGTATTGAAGGATTAATTTCAGCAATTGTTACACTTTTTCTGGAATTGATTGTTGGTGCTTTTGTTGATTAATCAAGTAAATTTCTGGATTTTATTCTTTCTCATCAAAGTAAGTGCATGAATTCTTATATTAAATATATGAATAGTGTGATTATGACCATGGATAACAAAACTCCATAACTAGGGTTGTGGGAACCATGGGTGAATAATGAGGTAATAACTAACTAAAATAGCAATTCTAGAATAGTGTCTTGCATGTATTTATAATTCTTTCGTTTAGAAGTCTTTTTAACGGATGGCCAACGTTAGAACTCGCCTTAATGCTACTTGCCGGACCAAGGAGGTAGATAATAGGAAAAGAATTATCAACATAGATTTAGTGTATACTGTCTAATAGGCTAGTGTCGATTGGTACGAGGTAATAATTTAGTCAAATATCGAATACAATGCTTAATATGAGGTAAAGGTAAGGGTTAGTATAGTAACACACATAGACGGACCAAGGTGCGGAGCGAAATTTTCTAAATGCCGGACCAAGGATTTAGAGATACATAACTTATCACTTTACATGCAAGATACTAGGAAAGAATTGTTATAGTTAGAATTATCAAGTTAGGAACCTGTGGGGAACAGTTAAGCCCTAGTTACTTTTATTAATTGATTAAGCTCTAAGATTTGAATCTGTTAGTTGTTTACTTTAATCTAGTTAATTACTTACTTAATTTAGAAATAAAAACCCCCTTTACTGTCTTTTGTTTTCTAGGAAAATAATTGACTAAATAATAGTAATAATAGAATAAAGTTAAGTGTGAACTATTTTCCTCCTGGGAACGATCCCAACCTCATTAGTTGGGTTTTTTACTTGATACGACCGCTTTACTTCTTATTTGAGAAGTAAGTTTGAGCTTATCAATGATTATTTGAAATGAAATTATTTTTTCAACCTAAATCCACAATCCCCTTGACAAAGGTCCATAAATTCTTTTTATCCATCTTCCCATATCTAGAATTTATTTTTACACAAGAAACAAGAATGAGATATTTCACTGAACCTTTATGAGGATTTAAGTTATGAGTTCTTCAGGCAAATTAGGAATTGTAAAGGTTGAATCTTGCATTGAAATTGATGGAAATTGAGAATTGTTAATGGGCTTTCTCCGTTTTGGGGTTTTTATTGGTGCTTTCATCATCATTAGATTGGTCCCAAAATGGATTAAACCCACTAACCACTCTAAATTTCCATCAATTATAATGCAAGATTCAACCTTTATAATCCCTAATTTTCCTGAAGAACTCACCACTGAAATCCTCAAAATGGTTCCCCTGTAATCCCTCTTGTGTTCAGGTGTATTTTAAAGTCTTGGATCTGTATGATCTCTAGCTATTATTTTTATCAATACCCATACTTGTTGATTTGCTGATAAAAAGCAATATATATAGCTCTCGTAGAATAAATATGTTGACAATGGACAAAAAGGATATATAGAACATTTGTGAAGGGGATGTGAAAAGCATTGGTTTGATCTTTAATGGTGATAGTGTTCATGGTACGATGGTGTTAAAGAAAATGAAAATTAGGAAGGATATTCATAGGTATATAAGGAGAACAGGCCAAGCTCTTTTTGATCCTTTATAGAGGTTGATTTGGGATAAAAACTTTTGAATTTGAAGGGCAGTATTGGAAGATAAATTTTGCCTTGATTTGGGCATTTGATAAAAATAGATAAGTGAGTTTTCTGGTTTGTAGCGGTACCACATAACATTATTTTAGATTAAATCTTATATATAAAATTGCTCGTTATGATTTTCAATAAATTACTCTTACCCCTGAAACTCACAAAAGAATTGCTCCGAGTGATCAGTAACATCTCATATAGAAAACAGAGTGTCCAAGGCTTCCATTCCTCCATGTTATTTAATGAACTATTTCTTCGTGCTCTAAAAGGCCACCCACCATTCAAACATCAAGCTACTAGATAGGGGGAAATGAATTCTTGAAGGAGAATAACATATATTGACTAAGAAGGAAACAAAATTAACAAGGTTAAGTTGCATACTTTATCGAAAAAATGTTTACAATATAAATACAAGAATTCATAACTCAAAAATCTAAAGAAAAGGAGTAAAATAAGCTAACATTACTTCCAATAACTAAAGCTTAAAATATAGAAACTGACTAATCAGATTCTGCCCAACATTGTTGCCTTATTTATCTTAACCTAATCCTACTTTTAAGTAGTATGTTGCTACAATAGAAAGTGGAACTTATCTCCATCTTTCGAGTCACCACTTTCAACACTCCTCCTTGACTCAAAGGTCGCAACCCTCAGTCTTTTTCCGAGAACTCAATCTTGCTCAAGGTAGGGCTTTAGTTAAAATATGAGCAGTCTAACATCAGTTTTGCAGTACGCTAAGTCTATGTCTCCGTTCTTTTGCACCTCCTCAAAAAATAAAGTTTGATCTTGAAACTATTTTTCTTTCTATGTGAAACAAAATTATTTGTCATTGAAATTTTTTCTTGATTATCAACAATGATTTCAGTGCTTTCTTGCCCCATGGCCCATGCACAAATCTGTCACAAGTGTTAGTGTACTCTGCTTCAGCTGCAAATTGTGCCTAAATATCTTGCTTCTTTTAACACTAAGAGAATATTCCAAAATCAAAACAAAAATAGTAACCTGAGGTGCTTCTCATAAAATCTGAGCTACCATCCCAATCACTATAAAAAAATCCAAGAAACTGAAAGTCCGTTGCTTTTTTTAACATAATGCCAAACTCGCAGTACCTTAAACATATCTAATCAAACGGTTAACTGCTTGAAAATTAATTTTGCTAGCATAATGCATATATCTTGAAAGCAAACTCACAACATAAAGAATATCTGGTCTCGTTGTAGTCAACTATATTAGGCAACCAACCAGGCTCCTATAATGTCTTCGTCAACCTTTTCAGCCCCCTCTTGTTTTAAAAACATCACCTTTTGATTCATAGGAGTTGTTATAGACTTGCATTCTTCCATTTTGATATTTATGAGAATTTCTTTAGCATATTTTTGTGGTCACATGTAGATTTATGTTATTTAAATTTCTTCTTTCAAAACTTCACCTTTTGATTCATAGGAGTTGTTATAGACTTTCATTTATCCATTTTTAACTTTAGGAGAGTTTCATTGGCATATTTCTTTTGGCATATGAAGACTTCATGTCATTTTTGCAAAACTTTACCTTTTGATGCATAGGAGTTGTTATAGGCTTAGCATAATTCTATTGGCATATGAAGACTTCATGTCATTTTTGCAAAACTTCACCTTTTGATTCATAGGAGTTGTTATAGGCTTGCATTCTTCGATTTTTTACTTTATGAGAATTTTTTTAGCTTTTTTTTTTGGCATACGAAGATTTCATGTCATTTTGTTAAATTTCTATTTCAAGAAAGTAAAACATTTCACCAAAGTTTGGCATATCAAAAACTTCAATCATATTGATCTTGAACAAACTGATCTAATCTAAATTGCTACCTGTAACTAGCAAGTCGTCTACATACAAAGAAACAATGATTAAATTAGAATTTTCATTTCTAATATAGAGTGTAGACTCGCCAAGACTTTTTGAAAATCCTATGCTCAGAAAATGAGCATCTATTCTGCTATACCAAGATCTAGGAGCTCTTTTTAAGCCATACAATTGTTGAGTTATATATTATTAACCATGTGTTTAGATAAAATATTTTTGATAGATTAATTGGGAAAGACATAAAGTCCCCCTTAAACTTGTTCCGAAAAAGTTACACGCTTGGACTATCATAGTTACCTATTACACACCTATACTATTCAAAACTGAATTTTCTAACCCCCTAAAAGTGATGTGGCAAAAAAATAAAACAAAAAATAGACGCGTCAGCTCTTTTCTACCCCCACCCCCACAGCTCTTGTTCTTCACACCCCACGCTTTTTCTTCTTCTTTTTCATTCTTTATTTTATCACACTTATTTATTTTTTTAATCACAAACTAAAAGCATAATTTTTTTGTTCGCAATTAGGTTAGTTTCCATGGATTTTTGGTGAATAATTGTATTTTATCAAGAAAACTTTCGATTGATTGTTTCTAATATTTTTATTTTTATGACTTTTTAAAATAAATTTTGGTTGTTAATCAATTTTTGGGTTTGGTGGTGATAAAAACTTCATGGGTTTGGTGGTGATGGGTGGCGGGTGACAAAAATTAAAATAGGTAATTGAAGGTGGTGAAGAAGCAAATCGATATTGATAAAGGTGGTGGTGATATTTGGTGTTCGGTGACAAAGAAAAAGAAGGAAAATTGAAGGTGATAGTGGTGCTGAAGAACATAATCAATAGTGAAGGTGGGTTGAATATAATTTTCCGATGAAATAAGAATTGAAAATGGGTGAGATATAGTGATGAAGAAGACATAATTATTATAGAATCAGAATAACAAATTTGGGATTAATTAGATTAAAATATAGGTAATAAAAGAAAAGTTAATAAATAAATAAAATAAAATAAATAAGTCTAATTTATGACATGGGGTGACGTAGCGCTGATGCGGTAGCGTAACGACCTGTTTAGTCGTTTTGAGCAGCAGATTTTATTTCTGGAAAAACTGTCTGAGTCGACGGATCCCACGACGAACCGTCATGGGCACGACGGACCGTCGTGGGGGTCTCGTTCCAAAACACTTAGAATTCTGAAATTTGGGTACTGAAATCGACTCTCTGAACTTCGTAACGGAATGGCAGGACGGACCGTCGTGGGCACGACGGACCGTCACACATCTTCCACAGAAATTAACTCTCTGAACTTTGTGACGGACGTGCAGGACGGACC
>NC_028645.1:34394274-34394575 GCF_001406875.1 Solanum pennellii | reverse complement strand
GAGGGAGTGAAGCCAGATGACTTCACCATGGCATCGACATCTAAAAGGTTTCGTAAGGGAGGTGAGTTTAATGGTTCTTACTCCAGAGGGCAGGGTTCAGGAGGTTATCCAGCCCGACCTATTCAGTCTTCACTGCAGACCGTAGTTGGGGGTCCACCGCAGACCGGTCAACACTTCTCTGAGTCTGGAGATCATCCCCAGACCTCTCGTTCTCACAGAGACCTATGCTTGAGTCCGGAGAGTGTTATGGATGTGGAGAGATCAGACACATTAGGAGGTTTTGTCCAAAACAAGGTTACAG
>NC_028645.1:34388583-34392744 GCF_001406875.1 Solanum pennellii | reverse complement strand
TGGAGGCGAGATCTTCTTTTCTTGACAAGATCAAGGGAAAACAGTTTGATGATGAGAAACTAAGCCGAATTCGGGATATGATGTTGCGAGGAGAGGCTAAAGAAGCAATAATGGATGAGGAAGGTGTCTTGAGAATTAAGGGAAGGATATGTGTGCCCCGTGTTGATGATTTGATCAACACAATTCTTACAGAGGCTCAAGTTCCGGATATTCTATACATCCTGGTGCAACCAAGATGTATCGTGACCTAAAGCAACATTTTTGGTGGAGTAGAATGAAGCGCGACATTGTTGATTTTGTTGCAAAATGTCCCAATTGTCAGCAAGTAAAGTATGAATACCAGAGGCCCGGAGGAACAGTTCAGAGGATGCCCATTCCTGAATGGAAGTGGGAGAGAATTGCAATGGACTTCGTGGCTGGTCTTCCAAAGACATTGGGAAAGTTTGATTCTATTTGGGTAATTGTGGACAGATTAACTAGGTCTGCTCACTTCATTCCGGTCAAGGTGACTTAAACTGCAGAGAAGTTAGCAAAACTTTATATCTCAGAGATTGTTCGATTGCATGGAGTTCCACTGTCCATCATATCGGATAGAGGTACGCAGTTTACTTCTAAGCTTTGGAGAACATTGCATGTGGAATTAGGTACAAGGTTGGACCTTAGTACTGCATTTCACCCTCAGACCGATGGACAGTCTGAGCGAACGATTCAAGTGTTGGAGGATATGCTTCGTGCATGTGTGATAGAATTTGGTGGCCATTGGGATAGCTTCTTACCCTTAGCGGAGTTTTCATACAATAATAGCTATCACTCAAGTATTGATATGGCTCCTTTCGAAGCATTGTATGGGAGGAGATGTAGGTCTCCCATTGGTTGGTTTGATGCATTTGAGGTTAGACCTTGGGGTACTGACCTTTTGAGGGATTCATTAGAGAAGGTGAAATCTATTCAAGAAAAGCTTTTAGCGGCTCAAAGCAGGCAAAAGGAATATGCAGATCGAAAGGTTAGGGACTTGGAGTTCATGGAGGGTGAGCAAGTCTTGCTGAAGGTTTCGCCCATGAAAGGGGTGATGCGGTTTGGTAAAAGAGGTAAGCTAAGCCCAAGGTATATTGGACCATTTGAAGTACTTAAGCGAGTAGGGGAGGTGGCTTATGAATTAGCCTTGCCTCCAGGGCTGTCAGGAGTGCATCCGGTATTTCATGTGTCTATGTTGAAAAGATACCATGGGGATGGAAACTACATCATTCGTTGGGATTCAGTTCTGCTTGATGAGAATTTGTCCTATGAGGAGGAGCCTGTTGCCATTCTAGATAGAGAAATTCGCAAGTTGAGATCAAGGGAGATTGCATCCATCAAAGTCCAATGGAAGAATCGACCAGTTGAAGAGGCCACTTGGGAGAAGGAGGCTGATATGCAAGAAAGATACCCACACCTGTTTACAGATTCAGGTACTCCCTTTTCGCCCTTTTTTTCTTCTTGTGATCGTTCGGGGACGAACGATGGGTAAATTGGTATCTATTGTAACGACCTGTTTAGTCGTTTTGAGCAGCAGATTTTATTTCTGGAAAAACTGTGTGAGTCGACGGAACCCACGACGGACCGTCATGGGCACGACGGGCCGTCGAGGGGGTCTCGTTCCAAAACACTTAGAATTCTGAAATTTGGGTACTGAAATCGACTCTCTGAACTTCGTGACGACATGGCAGGACGGACCGTCGTGGGCACGACGGACCGTCACAGACTCTTCAAGGAAATTGAGTCTCTGAACTTTGTGACGGAAGCAGCAGGACGGACCGTCGCAGGCACGACGGGCCGTCACAGGCTGCGTAATCCCAGGCTGGGTCGGATTTCTGTTAAGTAATTTAAGGGGCGTTTTGGACTATTCCTGCTTTAATTATAAAGTTAGAGGGTTAATGTTAATAAGTCTAATTACTTGGGGGTTAAAAGAGGTAACCTTGAGTTAATTAGTGGGATATTATTGCCACCTTTATACTTAATTATATGCTAATTAGGGTAAAAGAAAGAGGGTTTGAATAAGAAAAAGAAAAAGAACAGAAAGAGAGGGAGAACGAGTAGAGAGAGAGAGAAACGAAGAGGACAACAAGAATTTGGGGAATTTGCTTGCTTGATCACGAATCTTCGGTGGAGGTAGGTTATGGTTTATGCTATTCGTAGTAAACTCTTAATAGCGAATGATATGTATTGGGTAGTATTGTAAACCCTTCTATATGCTTAATTGTATGCTTGTATGAATGTGATTATATAATTGTGATAAAATAAGCATGATGAAGCTATTGAATCCCAAATCTTGAAAAACCCTAATCTACTTTGTTAATGAGATTGATGATGCCTTGGTATAAAAGAAGGCTTGATGAACTAAAGTAATGAGATTGATGATGCCTTGGTATAAAAGAAGGCTTGATGAACTAAAGTAATGGGGTTGATGATGCCTTGGTATAAAAGAAGGATTGATGAATTAATAGAAAGAGATTAGTGGATCGGGTGTCACGAACCGACACGTAGTATTAGGGGGACCGGGTGTCACGAACCGACACGTAGAATTGGGGGATCGGGTGTCACGAACCGACACGTAGAATTAGGGGATCGGAGTGTCACGTTCCGACACCAGGATAGTATATGGAGCGGAGTGTCACGTACCGACACGAGAGAAATAAAGATAATGAATCTTGAAAGATGTTAATATACTCAATCTAATGAACCTAATTCCCAAATGGGTATGGTATTGAGGCTTGAGTCCTCATGGGTGAACTTGGCGGTGCTTATTAATGATTATAGAACTTGTTGTTGCTACATGTTGAGTATTGTAGTTGATTTATGATATTATCTGATATATACTGTTTTCTATTTTGAGTTGGCCGATGATACCTACTCAGTACTTGTGTTTTGTACTGACCCCTACTTGTATGTTTCTCTCTTTGTCATTTGTGGAGTGCAGTAAACGTGCCATCGTCTTCAACTCAGCCGCAACTCTAGCCAGTCTTCATCAAGCCAGATTTCAGGGTGAGCTAATGCTTCTAGCTTGGACTGGATCTTCCTCGTCATGTCTTGATGCCTTGAGATTCCGGCATGGACTAGCTTTTTACTTATTTTAGCTTCTTAGATACTCTTAGATTAGTAACTTGAGGATAGATGTTCTTGTGGTGATGACTTCCAGGTTTTGGGAATAATAAGTATTGAGTTTTTATAAGTTATTTAATCGATTTTCATTAATGAGTTTTAAGTCTTCCGTATTATATTTTGTTATTTATGGTTGAAACGTTGGGAATTGGATTGGTTGGTTCGCTCACATAGTAGGATAAGTGTGGGTGCCACTCGCGACCCGTTTTGGGTCGTGACAGTAATACACCACATAATGTGAGAGTGGTGATACACATTTTAGGGTGGTAACAAAAAAGTCACTTTTGAATAGTATAAGTGTGTAATAGGTCCTATAATATTTTAAGCATGTAAATTCACTTTTCGGTACAAGTTCAAGGGAGAATTATGACTTTTCCCTAGATTAATTATTTATTCTTTTTTAATAGATCATATGTTCATTTATTTTGGAGGTTTATTTATATAGTAGGTGATTAAATGTATAAATTTTTCGCTTATGCACAGAAGATTCAATCATCGATTTTTGTAGGTATAAACTTTTTATTCACAATCTAAAATGGGAATCGGACATGAACGCCAATGGATTTCTAAGTTGGTTTCATCCCTCTCTTCATTTAACGATAGTAAGCTTCTTTAGTTATTTCCAGGAAGATTTTTATTACTGCTTATTTTTTATGTTGGTAATCCATTATGGTTCAAGTTTTAATTAGTGTTGGTGAATGTATATTCAGTAATAACAAAGCGAAAGAGAAGCATAAGAGAGACTTCTTCCGCAGAAGAAAAAAAAATATGAGTGGAGGATTATCACAAGACTGGGAGCCGGTGGTGATCTGGAAGAAGGCACCGACCGCCGCCACACGCAAGGATGAGAAAGCTGTTAACGCTGCCCGTCGCTTCGGTGTTGGAATCGAAACCGTCAGAAAATATTTGTATTCTACTCGTTGCTTCGATTTTTTCATCTCTACAACGCTCATATATATATATGTGTGTGTGTGTGTGTGTGTGTGTGTGTGTGTGTGTGTGTGTGTGTGTGTGTGTGTGTGT
>NC_028645.1:34358885-34388438 GCF_001406875.1 Solanum pennellii | reverse complement strand
ACACACACACACACACACACACACACACACACACACACACATATATATATATATATATGTATATAATGTTCTAATTATAATCCTTAGCTTAATCATTTGTACAATTGCTCGTATAATCTATTTATTTTATTTCGATAGAGATTTTTAGCTCGATTATTGTTACTTTAATTTTAAGATATTTACAAATTATGACTGGTGTTTGTGCATTATCTATAAGAATGGGTTAAATGAAGAGAGGGATGAAATGAACTCTGAAATCCAATGGCGTTTATGAGAGGAGAAATTTGTGCAACGGGAAATCGTATAAGAGAGAGGGGAAATCGTATAAGAGAAAGAAAGGGGAATCGTATTATTTTTTAGTGAAATAAGAATGGATGACAATTTTATTTATTATAGAAATGAGGGGAAAATTAGTAATTAAGATTTTATGAGCTTATGTGGAGGTGAGATTGTTTGGTGCTTATGTGGCGTCCACATGGTGTCCACGTGGCGTTCATGTGGCACTTAACACACTTCTGTTAAAAGTAAGGGTAAAAGTGACCCAATACTTCAACAAAAGGGTATTTTTGAGCCACAATTTAGTATAAGGATATCTATGAGCTATTTGTGATAGTTTAGGGGTATTTTTGAGTCTTTTCCGATAAAGAAATAAAGTACTGGGGATCGCCCACGTTACTGGGAAAATTGCCAAGTTGCGACTTTACCGCCTAAAGTTACAAATAGCTGCAGCTAAAGTAGGGGTAACTCCGGCGAGCAACAGTTCCATTCGACGTGTCATCGATGTCTTCGGCGAGGGATGCCCACGTCGCCAAAAGTGCTAATAGAGATTCAAAAAAAGTTCTAATAGGAAAAAGTAAAAGAAAAATGGGTTAATCGTAGAATTGTCTGGTGATCCTGATCTGGAAATCCTAAAATTATCGTATTTGGAACAAGAAGAAGGGAAAAATTATGGAGAGAGGAAGGACAATCGGAGAGTCGTCGAACGTTTGATAAAGACCGAATCACCTCACCTATTGTCTTAAATAGTCACACACCAGACTTGTTGAAACTCATTTTTGCTAGAGAAAGTATTTAGAAAGTAGAGGAATGAAAGATTGAGAGAAAATACACTACAAGGAGGCATTCAGGTGATTTTTCAACAGAGTTTTGTTATTTGGAAATAGTAAAGATTTTAGTTAAGTTTGACCGTCGAATTTTATTTGAATAGCATGAAAAAAATGATAGATGTAGATTTTGAACTTCTTACTATGATTGGCTAAACCCTCTTCTTAGGGTTTTGACTATGTGACCAATTGTTCAGTTCTACTAATTGAGTGTTATTGATTTACAAATAATGGTGTTAATATGAAGTGGGTTTGGATTGCTACTGCGTTTTGAAGTCATCTTGCATGAATAGTTTATCAGGTTCAGTGTTTTGTGCTTTCTCGAGAGAGAATTTCAGAGCCAAAGTAGCAAGTTAAGCATCCTTAGTAGTCGCTTACGATGATTTCAACTTGTGAGAGTGAAATCTGGAATAAATCCTTTGTATCTAGCTTGAGAGAGTAGATTTTATTAGGGCAAGGGCTAGGCATCTTCCATCTTGTGTTGAAGTTCGAGAGAATTTAAAAAATATAAGGTAATTGTTCGAAAGAAAATTTCTTTGCATATAATCCTGCTTACCCACGACAATTTATCCAATTGTGAGAAGCAATGTTCATCAATTAATTTAAGTTCAATAATTAGTTGGTCAATTCCCCAATGATTACCTCACTATTTGATCGTTTTGTGTGAAATGTTTAGTGGATTGATAATTATAACAAGAAATTTGAAGTTCAATTAAAAAGGTGCATTAAGTGGTTAGTTGAAAAGGTTTTTTGTTATTGTTCATTACTTGAATTAGAATGAAAACCTTCTCTCTGTGGGATCGACCCCAACTCATTTAGTTGGGTTATTATAACTAGTAGCAATTGTTTAATGCAGTGTGTTTAAAACTACAATCAAAATGGCACCGCTATCAGGGAGTAGTATGAATTAAAATTCATTGACTGAAGATTTTATTTGAGAATTTGTAGGATGTTGTTGAATTGTCTTAGGCTGCATTGTCTAGTATCGTTTAGGATACATAAAAGTAAGAAAAAATGAGCAGGTTCAAGGAAACAATATCGATGATATCAGTATTGTTTACAACACATATCATGATAGCAAAATGGGTGCTATTTGCTTACCGCAAGATGATGGGAATGATACATTTGAAGTCACTAGCACGACTCTTCATCTCCTCCAAATGAGGGGAGTCTATCGGGGGCTAGACAATGAATACCCGCATGAGATTTTAAGAAATTTTACAGAGGTATGCGACCCGTTTTCATTGAAGGATGTGTCTCAAGAGTCTACCTGGCTTTGGTAATTTCCATTATCTCTAACGGGGGAGGCTAGAAAGTGGTTGGCCGAGCTACCAAAAAATTCCAACACATCATGAAAAGAGCTGATTATATCATTTAATGAAAGATTCTTTCCCCCTCCGAGGATGAAAAAACATTGAGATGACATTCAAGGATTCAAGCGAAGGGAAGCTGAACCCATCCATGAAACGTAGGTGAGGTTATAGAAACTCTAACTCAAGTGCCCAATTCGTGGGCTACCAAAGGAATCACTGCTCCAATATTTTTATCCAGACTTAATTCAGTTAACAATGGAGTGGATGATCAATTGGTATGAGGGGAATCATGTTGCAATGTTTAGTAGTGTTTTCATTTATTCTCGATGACATGACGAAAATATATCAAGCTTGGTACACTGAAGAGGATCAATTCTCTGCGTTTTGTTTGGAATGACACAAGAAGAATTTGACATGGAAAGAGAAAGGGATGCAAACATCAAGAAAATGTTGGCCCAAATGTATTGATTACAAGAACATATGATGGAAAATGCAAGAAAAATCAAGGGGATAAGTGGAGTATTTAGATTTGAGGAGGGTTGTTCCTCGGGTTATTTAAAAACAGGGAAGAATCATGGTTAGATCTCTAAAATATAAGAGAAGGGTTTTTACCCACACTATTTACACGAGGTGGAAATAAAGGTTGGAACTATAAAAAGGAGGAAGAGGAATAGAGATACTATCAATATTGGGATGAAAAAAGTTGTTATTGGAGAAGGGAGGATGACTATAAAGAGGACCACTCTCACTCGAGTAAGATCCCTAAATCGTAAGCGAGTGCAAGTAATCTCCGGGTGAATGATTTTTTGTTACGCATCCTTAATAAAGTCGAAGGTTTAGATGATTTGTTGAGGGGGACGAACACTGACTCTTCATCATTGAAAAATAAAGTGAACTCTCACGTCGATGCAATCAAGATACTTGAAGGTTAGTTGAGTTTACTTTCAGTACAATTGAAACCAAGAATTACAATAGAAGAGGATGATAAGGGATTGGCGGTGGTTACTCGTAGCGGAGAACCACAAAGAGAAATGGAGAAACACAAACCAATACCAAAAGTTATGCAACCTTTACCCAAAATATCTCCCCCATTTCCCCAAAGACTAAAGAAGAAAAATGAAGATGAGAAGTACAAAAAGTTCTTATCGGTATTCAAGATATTATCAATTAATCTCCCCCTTGTGGAAGAATGTTTGGAAATGTCGGGTTATGCCAAATCGTTGAAGGATTTAGTCACAAAGTATAGGAGCTTTGATTTTGAGACGGTTAATGTTTCCAATAGTTGTATTGCAATTATGACTAAGGAGATGATAAAAAACAGAGGAGATAAAAGAGTGTTTACCATCTCTTGTACTATTGGCATACTACAATTTTCTAAAACCGTAAGAAACTTAGGATAAATCATCAACCTAATGACATATGTGATCTACAAAAAACACAGGTTGGGAGAGCCTAAAGCCACAATAATAAGACTCTTGATGACTGACCGATCAATTAAACATCCTATGGGGATACTTTATGACATCTTTGTAAAGGTTGACCGATTCATTTTCCTAGATAATTTTGAAATAGATGCTGAGATTCCCATCATTTTGGGAAGATCATCCTTGGACACCATAAGAGCGTCGGTTGATAATGAGAGCATATAATTAATGTTTTGGGAGAATGAAGATGAAATAACCCTTGATGTGCAAAAGTCAACAAAACACCCAAGTGATATTCACATGGTTTCCAAGGGTGATGTTATTGGTGAAACGGTGGCTAGTGTGAGATATTTGACGTGTGATGAGCCATTGAAGTCGTGCTTGAAAACTATTATGAGTTTGAAATTCAACTGTATAAAGAAGTAGTAGCAGCCCTATATGTTTTGGGGGGGTATTCAAATACTCTGTTGAAGTTATACTTTCATTTAAAGAATAGAGAAAATCCCCCTGCAAAACCATCAATAGAAGAACTGCTAAATCTAGAGTTGAAGTCTCCTGTCCCATCTCCGATATGCTTTCTTCGGGGAAATAAACACTTCAATGGTGATCATTGCAGGTGATTTGCATGAGTTGCAAATAAAATTGCTCCTTGAAGCGTTGAGAAGACATATAAAAAATATAGGGTGGATTATCGCTGATATAATGGGCATTCCTCCGGATATTTGCATTCACAAAATTTAGCTTGATAGTGATTGTAAGTCAAGTGTTGCACATCAACAAAGAATGAACCCACCAATGAGAGAGGTGGTGATAATATAGTGGTTGTACGAAGGCGTGATCTACCCTATCACGGATAGAAAACTGGTAAGTCTGGTGAAATGTGTACTGAAAAGGGAGGCATCACGGTATTACCAAATGAAAAAGAGAGCTTGTCTCTTTGAGACCGGTGACCGGGTAGAGAGTATTCATGGATTACCAGAAGCTAAATTTGTGGCCTGAAAATGACCACTTTCCCATGCTTTTCATAGATCAAATGCTTGATCGACTCTCAATAGAGGTTGGTATTGCATTTTTGTAGATATTTGGGCTATAACTAAATATTTATTGCTTTGGAAGACCAACACAAAACAACCTTTACTTGCCCATATGGTACTTTTCCCTTCAAGCAGGTGTTGTTTGGTTTACATAATTTTCAGGCTACTTTTCAGCGTTGCATGTTATCTATTTTCGGACATAGTGGAGGATTCAATGGAAGCATTTATGGATGATTTTTCGGTTGTGGGTTACACCTTTGATGTGTTTGTTAGAGCACTTTGGAAAAATTCTTCAAAGATGTGTCGAGACAAACTGGATCCTCTATTGAGAAAAATGTCACTTCATGGTTAAGAAGGTATAGTACATGGTCAAAAAGTATCGCAAAAGAAGTTGGATGTTGATAAAGTGAAGATCGAATTGATTCAGAAATTACCACCAGCAATTTTGGTGAAGGGAGTTTGTACATTCTTGGGAGATGCTGGTTTTTATCGGAGGTTCATCAAGGACTTCAAAAAGATTGCATATCCTGTATTAAAAATCCTAGAGAAAAGAGGTAAAATTCCAATTTGATTATTCCTGTATGGTTGCTTTCAGGTGTTTGAAGGAGAAACTGGTATCCACCCGTCATTATTAGCCCCGATTGGTCAAAAACATTTGAAGTGATGTATGATGCAAGTGGAATGACATTGAGCATGGAGATAGGGCAAAAGCGCAACAAACTATTTCACAAAATTTACTACGCCAACAACATTCTAAACAATGATCAATGTAACTACACCGTTACCGAACAAGTGTTGCTAGCGAATGTCTATGCATTTGAGAAGTTTCGAGCAGACTTTCTAGGTACTAATGTGGTTTTTAACATTGATCATGTTGTCGAAAGTTACCTGATGTAAAGAAGGATGCAACACCAAGATTGATTAGGTGCATTCTACTATTAAAATAATTCGACTTTGAGGTCAAAAATAGAAGAGGTTGTAAAAATAAGGTGGCTGACCACCTATCAAGATTATAAGGAAAGGAGAATGAAGGGTTGGAGATTGCCATAAATGATTCTTATTCGATGAACAAGGGTTTGGAGTGACTCCAAAAATACATACCCGTTATCCTGATTTTGCAATTATTTATTGTGTGGATTAATGCTGGAGGAACTCAACTTCTACAAAGAAAAAAAGAAAAAAGAGGTTCATGTTCTATGATAAAAATTACTTTTGGGATAAAACATACCTATTATAGAGTGTGTGGATCATATCATTAGAAGGTGTGTTCCGGAAGAAGAAACCATAGAAATTCTCCACGCTTGTCATGCTTCACCATCGGCGGTCATCATTGTGGTGTGTGTAACACCCCGTATCCAAAAGAGAGCAAAAAATGTAGATTTTCAGAAGTTGCAAATACCAGCGACGAAGCTAACTATGGACCGTCAGTCAACTTATTGTCCGTCAGTCCACTCTGTCGATGGGCCAGCTAACTCTCCGTTACAAGTCACAAACGATGGTCGACTAGTATGGACCGTCAGTCGACTTACAATCCGTCAATCAACTCCGTCGATTGATCAACTTACTTCTAGTTCTTAGTCGCAAACGATGTTCAACCAATACGTACTGCCAGTCGACTTACTGTCCCTCAGTCGACTTTGACGATTCGCCAACTGAGTTCGAACTCTATGTCAGAAATGACGGTCAACCAGTACGGTCCGTTAGACGACTCACGCTCCATTAGTCAACTCCGTCGATTCGCCAGCTGACTTTCAACTCTCAGTCAAAAACGACAGTCAACCAGTACGGACCGTCAGTTGACTCTATCAGTGACTTCGACAATTTTAAGTCAGGGGTCTTTTGGCCTTTTTTCACTTTGTTTAAACCTAAGATACGTCGTTTTGACCCTAAATCATTAGATATTAGTCAGTTTAAGCATAGAAACATAACTAAAACTAACCTAAGTCAAATCATTAAATCAAAACTTAGAAAATTAGAAGCAAGAAAGGAAAAAAAGGTCAAGAACCCTAGTTCAAGAATGCAGCAAGGTTCTTACAGTTCCATCTTGTGGATTTCAACACCAGATATGCGGGGTTCCAATAGTGGGTTCCTTTCACCTATTATATCCCTAGTTTTCAATCAGATTCTTGATTCTCATGTAATGATTAGACCTAGAGTTTCTAGAACTTCAACAGAACTTCATGAATTAATTAGTTATATGTTCCAAATAAAATTTTCATATTATTACTCAAATTATTGCATGAATTCTAGAACCCTAGCTCTGTATTTCTTTAGTTCTTGAATTACACATGTTAGGTCAGATATTTCAGTTACTTCAGATATACATGCCTCAGTTATTAATGCATCATTGTCAGAGTAATTGTTGCTTTCTCAGTTTGCATGTTCAGTTTTGAGCTATCCAGTATTTATAGAAATTCAATCATAACATCTTAATCACTTAATTAATTGGGAGTAGTATAATACCGAGTTGGACTAGGGTTCAGCGTACCTAATAGTACCAGAACTACTCGACAAGTAGGTTGTAAGTCCCCTCTGTGGGCATCAGTTTAGTGATCACGCCAGCATGCCTTTATACCTCTGGCACGGTATATTGGGTCCTCTTGATGGGGCGTATACATAGGACTCCAGATTTAGCTCATGTGATTTTATTATCGGTTATTAGTAGCTCCCCACTTCAGTCAGACTCTCTTGAATTGACCATATTTACAGATCAATTAGTATTCAGTCTCAGCGTGTTATAAATTTGGTCATTGCATCCAATTAGCTCAGAATTCAGTATATATCATGTTCCGATTATTATACTTACTTTTCTACTTATTTAGTTATGTTTTATTTCAGCTTTACTTTATCCTACATGCTCAGTACCTTCAAGTACAGGCGCATACGTGCACTACATCTTCTCATGATGTAGGTTCAGGTTTTCAACATCCAGATCGCGGTTAGATTGATTTCCGATCTCCAGTTGAGAATATTCAGTGGTAAGTCCTCTTTCTCCGAGGACAATAGTCATGAATTTCTTTTTAGTAATTAACCCTTTAGTTTCAGATTTTACTAAACTTAGTTGAGGTCTGTCCCAGCATTTCTAGTTAGTTACAGGCTATTTTCAGACAGTTACATTCAACTTTGTATTGAGTTAATATATTCTTTTATTAAACTCATCATTGTTTTCATACATCAAAGTTTTAGCATATGGGTATTCCCCATCTTTTCATTTTAATTATGATTTATCTTCCGCATCAGTTTACTATCTTTAGTATGGTAATTATCATGCCACCAGGGTTAGCTTGGTATCACTTGTGGTCCTAGGTCCCGTGTCCACGTCTCCGAGTAGCTCGAGGCGTGAAAAACTTGATATTAGAGCGCTAGGTTTAAGTGTCCTAGAATGTCTTAAAAGTCGCACTAAGTAGAGTCCTTTACATAGGTGTGAAGTGAACCACATCTAATGAGAAGGAGGCTAAAAAGTTTTTTAAGAAAATTCACTTTCTTTTTACTCTTACCGTGCGTAAGGTATAATTTGATTCCATTCTAACTCAACGTTCTACGTTTCAAATCGTGCCTCCTCGTAAAGCTAATGCTAGGAATGCGAATTCCAAGAATGCAAATGCAGCTCCTCCAGTCCCAGATGAGGAAGTCTTGAATGCTGAATTCAGGAATGACATTCAAATGTTTGCTCAAAGTGTCGCCAACCAGAACAATCAGCGGGTTCAAGCTCCTATGAATATAAATGGTGGATCAGCAGCAGCCAGGGTCCGTGACTTTGTTAGGATGAATCCGCCTGAGTTCTTAGGATCACAGACTAGTGAGGATCCCCAGAATTTCTTAGATGAGATCACGAAGATCTTTGAGGTGATGCAGGTCACTGTGAATGATTGGGTTGAGTTGGCATCATATCAGTTGAAAGATGTGGCTCATATCTGGTACACTCAGTGGAAGAAAAATAGGGATATATATGCAACTCCTATTACTTGGGAGTGTTTTAGTGAGACCTTTTTGGATAGGTTTTTCTCAATAGAGTTGAGAGAAGCAAAGGCAGAGGAATTATGGACTGAAGGCAAGGTAACATGACTGTCCAAGAGTATGGACTCAAGTTTAACCAACTCTCTATGTATGCTCCTCACATGGTTGCTGACTCCAAGGCTCAGATGAATAAGTTCTTGTATGGAGTGTAAGATTTGGTGAAAACTGAGTGTGGATATGCTATGTTACTGGGAGACATGAATATCTCTAGGATTTTGACTCATGCTCAGCGGTTGAGGGTGATAAGCTTAGGAACCAGGCCAAGGAGAATAAGAAAGGTTAGGACTAGGAACAATGACTATTCTCAGCAGAAATCGAGTGCTGAAAATCGCTCGTAGATTTAACAAATGTTTTCAGCCCCAGCTCTTTCATCAGCTTGTGTTCCATCCTCCAAGAAAAGGTATGACCAGAAGGTTGGACCATCAGACTGTATGTCATAGGTAAGTGTTTCAGGAACGAAGACTTACCCCACTCGCCCAAAGTTTTGTAACAACCATCCAGGCGAGTGTCTCACAGGAAAGGAAGGATGCTTTGGGTGCGGTCAGTCTAGTCACAGGTTAAGAAATTATTCTTCTAGGCAGGGTCGAGGAGGTGGTAATGGTAGAGCTCAGTCTACAATTTCATCAGCAGCACCAACAAGTCACTCAACTCAGCAGGGTAACTCATTATAGGTGGCGGTCAAAGCCAGAATAGGTTGTATGCTCTTCAGGGTCGCCTTGATCAGGATGGTTTTCTTGATGTGGTTACTAGTACGTTACGATTCTTTAACCTTAATGTTTATGCATTGTTAGATCCAGGGCCTACTCTTTCCTTTGTAACTCCTTACATACCAGTCCAATTCAGTGTCAGTCCAAAAACTCTCTCAGAACCTTTCTTAGTCTTTACTCTAGTTGGTCATCTAGTTATAGCTAGACGGGTATACAAAAATTGCCCGGTCACAGTCTCTCAGAAAGTCGCCTCAAAAGATCTTGTAGAGTTAGAAATGGTAGACTTCGATGTCATTCAAAGCACGGATTAGTTACATTCCTGTTATGCCTCATACGATTGTTGAACTAGGATTGTTAATTTTAAGTTTCCAAATGAACCAATCTTAGAGTGAAAGGGTAGTATCTTAGCGTATATGGGTCGATTAATTTCTTACCTTAAGGCCAGAAAGATTACCTCTAAGGGTTATCTCTATCATCTCTTTCTGGTTAAAGATTCCATCTGTGAAACCCCAACTCTTGAGTCAGTTTCAGTAGTCTATGAGTTTCCAAAAGTGTTTCCAGAAGATCTTCCTAGAGTCCCTCCCAAAAGGGAAATAGACTTTGGAATTGATCTCCTTCCAGATATCCAGCCTATTTCTATTCCTCCTTACATAATGGTTATAGCAGAGCTTAAGGAATAGAAAGAACAGTTGAAAGACCTTCTAGATAAGGTCTTCATTATACATAGTATTTCACCATGGGGTGCACCATTGTTTTTTTGAAAGAAGAAAGATAGTTCTCTCTGAATGTGAATTTACTATAGACAGTTGAACAAGGTCACAATCAAGAATAAGTATCCCATACCCAACATAGATGACTTGTTTTACCAACTTCAGGGTGCTAGTCACTTCTCAAAGATAGACCTCAGATCGGGTTATCATCAGCTTATAGTCAGAGATAGTGACATTCAAAAACATCCTTTAGAAATCAGTAATGTCATTATGAATTTGTAGTTATGTCGTTTGGACTAACCAATGCTCCTGCAATATTCATGGATTTGATGAATAGAGTGTTCAAGAAGTACTTGGACTTGTTCGTTACCGTGTTTATTGATGATATCCTCATTTATTCTAGGAATGAGGAAGAACATGCGTGTCATTTGAGAATGTTCTACAAACTCTCAAAGATTGCTAGTTATTCGGTACGTTTAGCAAATGTGAGTTTTGGTTGCAATCCGTTGCATTCCTTGGTCACATTCTATCTAGCAAAGGGATCCGAGTGGATTCACAGAATATAGAAGCAGTGAAACAATGTCCAGACATACCTCTACTATAGATATCAGAATATGGTCAAGTTTCAACGGTTAGATGATTGTGAGAAAAGTTTCGCAAAATTGAAAACTAGATTGACTACAACTCTTATCTTGACTCAACCAGACGGTTCAGATGTTTATGTGATCTATTGTGATGCATCCAGAGTTGTTTGAGGTTGTGTGTTGATGCAGCGATATAATAACATGAGAAGAATTATCCAACCCATGACGTCGAGCTTGCAGCAGTGGTGTTTGCACTTAAGATATGGAGACACTACTTGGATGGTGTTCATGTAGATGTGTTCACTAATCATAAGAACCTACAGTATATGTTTACCCAGAAAGAGTTGAATCTTTGCCAGAGAAGATTGCTTGAGTTTATTAAGGATTATGATATGAGTGTGCATTACCATCCTTGTAAGGCTAATTTTGTAGAAGATACTCTTAGCATATTATCTATGGGTAGTGTACCTCATGTTGAGGAAGAAAGGAAGGAGCTAGTGAAGGATGTTTACAGGCTCGCTAGCTTGGGAGTTCGCCTTATGAGCATATCAGACAGTGGTGTAACAGTTCAGAATAGGGTACAATCTTCCTTGGTAGTGGAATTTAAGGAAAAGCAAGACAGTGATCCAATCTTGCTTGAACTTAAGGGTGTAGTTGATACGCTCAAACGTACTTCTCAAATAAGAAGTAAAGCGGTCGTGTCAAGTAAATAACCCAACTAGTGAGGTTGGGATCGTTCCCACGAGGAAAATAGTTTAGACTTAACTTCAATCTATTACTACTATTGTTCAGTCAATTACTTCCTTGGAAAGCAAAAATAATAAAAGGGGGGTTTCTATTTCTAAATAAATGAAAATAACTAGCAAAATAAAAGGAGACTACTAACAGCTTCGAATGTTGGAGTTTAATCAATTAATCAAAGTAACTAGGGTTTACGTGTTCCCCACAGGTTCATAACTTGATAATTCTAACTATAACAATTCTTTCCTAGTATCTTGCATGCAAAGTGATAAGTTATGTATTTCTAAATCCTTGGTCCGGCATCTAGAAAATCTCACTCCGCACCTTGGTCCGGCTACGTGTGTTGCTTTCCTAACCCTTATCTTTACCTCATATTAAGCATCGTATTCGATATTTGACTAAGTTATTACCTCGTACCAATCAATACTAGCCTATTAGATAGTATACACTAAATCTATGTTGATAATTCTTTTCCTATTATCTACCTCCTTGGTCCGGCAAGTAGCATTAAGGTGAGTTCTAACGTTGGCCATCCGCTAAAAAGACTTCTAAGCGAAAGAATTATTAATACATGCAAGACACTATTCTAGAATTGTTATTTTAGTTAGGTTTTACCTCATTATTTGCCTATGGTTCCCACAACCCTAGTTATGGAGTTTAGTTACCCAAAGTCATAATCACAATATTCAAATATATGATATATGAATTCATGTACTTACTTCAATGAGAAAGAGTAAAATCCGAAAGTTCGCTTGATTAATCAACAAAAATCACCAACACTCAATGATAAAAGTCTCAAGATAACCGAATAATACAGAGTCTAACTAATAATCCAGCGTCTAACAATGGTCCAGCGTCTAACCTCAAAAACGAGGTTTTTTGAACTATTTATAGAAAATAAAAACCTAATTAAACAAGGACTCTATTTGCTGGAAATCTGTCAAAGGGGGCTGGGTCGACGGACATCGCGACGGATCGTCGTGGTCACGACGGATCGTCATGGACTCCGTCGTCCCATACTTGTGCAATTTCGTCTGCTGCTCTCTTCATTAGCCTCGACGGCAAGTATGACGGATCGTCACAGGCACAACGGTCCGTCGAGGATCTTCGTTCCAAAACACTTTAACTCTTGGAATATGGGTACTGGGACTACTTCTCTGAACTTCATGACGAACCTGCAGGACGGACCGTCATAGACACGACGGACCGTCATGGACTCCGTAACCCCACACTTGGTCAGACTTCCCCATCTTCCTTCAGCAGCTGCACTACGCTGCCACCTACGAACCATCACAAGCATACGGACCGTCACAAGCTCCGTAGGTGGTCTCTTCTGCATTTCTTCGCTCAAAAACCTCCGCATTTATCTATGGACAGATTTCCTGCATATAAGGAGAAACTTATATAAAAATTAGCACAAAAAGGCTTTTGGATACACTAAACTTAAGGAAAAAGTATTTATAATACCGTGAAACCACGGTATATCAGTAGTCCATAATCAGAGAGTGGAGGTTTTCTCACAAGGGGGAGATGGTGTACTTCGCTACCAGGGTAGATTATGTGTTTCTGATGTTTGCGAGTTGAGACAACATATTCTTGCAGAAGCCCATAACTCTAGGTATTGTATTCATCCAGATGCCACTAAGATGTATCGCGATCTACAAGAAGTCTATTAGTGGAATGACATGAAGACGGATATAGCAGAATTTGTAAGTAAGTGCCCCAATTGCCTGTAAGTCAAGGTAGAACATCAAAAACAAGGGTGTATGACTTAAGAGATTGACTTTCCTACTTGGAAGTGGAAAGTGATCAATATGCATTTCATCACAGGGTTACCTCGTACTCGCAGACATCATGACTCCATTTGGGTGATAGTTTATAGGATGACTATGTTTTCTCGCATTTTGGCGGTAAAGACTATAGATTCGGCAGAGGGCTATGCTAAGCTTTACAGTAATGAAATTATGCGGTTTCATGGGGTTCCTTTGTCTATCATCCCATATGGAGGTCCTTAGTTTACCTTTCATTTCTGGAAGTCATTTCAGAAGGGTCTTGGTACTCAAGTTAACCTTAGCACAACATTTCATCCACAAACAGATGGACAGGCAGTGCGTACCATTCAGACCCTAGAGGATATGTTGAGAGATTGCGTGATCCACTTAAAGGGTAGTTGAGATGATCACCTTCCTCTTATTGAGTTCGCCAACTACAATACCTATTATTCAAGCATTCAGATGGCCCCTTATGAGGCTTTGTATGGGCGTAGATGTAGATCTCTTGTTGGTTGGTCTAAAGTAGGTGAAGCAACTTTGATAGGGCCAGATTTAGTCCTTCATGTTATGGAGAAAGTGTAATTCATTAGAGATAGACTTACGAAATCGCAAAGTCGTCAGAAATGTTATGCAGATGTAAGAAGAAGGGAACTGGAGTTCCAAGTTGATATTGGGTTTTCCTGCAAGTTTCACCTATGAAGGGGTGATGAGATTTGGCAAGAAGGGAAATCTCAGTCCTAGATATGTAGGCCCTTAAAATATATTGAGAAGGTTTGCAAGGTGGCATATGAGTTAGAGTTGCCGGCAGAAATAGCAGCAGTGCATCCAGTCTTCCACATCTCGCTCTTGAAGAAGTGTGGGGGTGATCCAACCTCTGTAGTTCCATTAGAGAGTGTGGCAATGAAACATAGTTTTTCTTATGAGGATGTACCAGTTGAGATTCTTGATCGTCATGTTAGAAGGTTGAGAAAGAAAGAAGTCACAGTCAAGGTTTTGTGGAGGAGTCAGTTCGTAGAGGGAGCTATTTAGGAAACAGAAACAACCATGAAAGCCAAGTATCCTCACCTCTTTCCTTCCTATTCCACTCCATCTTGAGGTAATAGTTTTTGTTCAGTTTTTCAGTCATTCATGCATGAATTCACCCTTAGAATCATGTTCCCTCAGTTTGTACTTGCATTTTCAGCGTATTTTCATGTTCTTGGAACTCAATTTAGTCAGAAACTCAGTCCTCAGTTTTTAGTAGTAGGGATTGCAGATCTCTCCCTTTATTTAGGCTAGTTTTGTCATCATTCAAGAACGAATAGTCACAAGGGGGATATAATGTAACACCCCGTATCCAAAAAAGTACAAAAATGAAAATTTTCAGAAGTTGCAAGTGCTAGCAATGTAGCTAACTACAGATTGTCAGTCGACTTATGGTCTGTCAGTCGACTCCGTCGATGTGCCAGCTAACTCTCAGTTCCAAGTCACAAACAAAGATCGACTATTATAGACCGTCAATGGACTTACAATCAGTCAATTGACTCCATCGATTTATCAGCTTACTTCCAGTTCTCAGTTGCAAATGACGGTCGACCAGTATGAACTGTTAATCTACTTGCGATCCATCGTCACTCCGTCGGTTCGCCAGCTTACTTTGAACTCTCAGTCACAAATGATGGTCAACCAGTACGGTCCGTTAGTCCACTCACGGTCCGTCAGTCAACTCCGTCGATTTTCTAGCTGACTTTCAAATCTTAGTCACAAACGACGGTCCACTAGTACAGATCGTCAGTCGACCGTCAGTGACTTCAACATCTTTTAAGTCAGGGGTCTTTTGGACTTTTCCCAATTTGTTTAAACCCTAAGATACATTGTTTTCAAACTAAATCATCATATATTTCTCAGTTTAAGCCTAGAAACATAACTAAAACTTACTTAAGTCAATTCATTAAATCAAAACATAGAAAATTAGAAACAATAAAGGAAAAAAAGGTCAAGAACTCTAGTTCAACAATGCAACAAAGTGCCCTCAGTTCCAGCCCCGAAATCTAAATATTTCTCCGTGGATTTAATCACCAGGTATGTGAGATTTCACTAGTAGGTTCCTTTCACCCATTAGATCCCTAGTTTTCAGGAAGATTCTTTATTCCCATATCATTATTTGACCTAGGGTTTCTACAACTTCAACAGAACTTCATGAATTAATTAATTATATGTTCCAAAAATCAGATCTCCATGTTATTACTCAGATTATCACAGGAATTCCATAACCATATCTCTGTATTTCTTTAGTTCTTGAATTAGACATGCTAGGTTAGATATTTCAGTTACTTCAGATGTACATGCCTCAGTTATTAATGCATCATTATCACATTAAATTTTGCTTTCTCAGTTTTCGCATGTTAAGTTTTGAGCTATCCAATATTTACAGAAATTCGATCACAATATCTTAAGCACTTAATTCATTGGGAGTAGTATAATACCGAGTTGGACTATGGTTTAACATACCCAATAGTCCCAAAACTACTAGCCAAGTAGGTTGCAAGTCCCCTCTATGGGCATCAGTTTAGTGATCACGCCAGCATGCCTTTATACCTCTGGCACGGTATATTGGGTCCTCTCGATGGGGCGTATATATCGGACTCCACATTTAGCTCATGTGGTTTTATTATCGGTTATTAGTAGCTCCCACAATTAAGTCATACTCTCTTGCATTGACCATATTTACAGTTCAGTTAGTATTATTTCTCAGCATGTTATAAATTTTGTTATTGCATCAAGTTAGCTAAGAATTTAGTATATATCATGTTCCGATTATTATACTCGCATTTGTGCTTGTTCAGTTATATTTTATTTCAGCTTTACTCTATCCTACATGCTCAATACCTTCAACCACTGACACATATGTGCCCTACCTGTTCTCCTGATGTAGGTTTAGGTTCTCAGTATCCAGATCGCGCTTAGATCGATTTCCGATCTTCAGTTCAACAGATTCAGTGGTGAGTCCTTATTCGCAGAGGACAATAGTCATGAGTTTCTTTTCACTATTTAATTCTTTAGTTTCAAATTTTGCTAGACTTAGCTGGGGCCTGTTCCAGCATTTCTAGTCTGTTAGAGGATATTTTCAAACATAATTAGATTCAACTTTGTATTGAGTTAATATATTCTTGTATTAAACTCATCATTGTTTTCATATATCTCAGTTTAAGCATATGGGTATTCCCCATCTTTTCATTTTAAATTATGATTTAGCTTCCGCATCAGTTTATTATCTATAGTATGCTCATTATAAATGCACGCAGGGTTAGCTTGGGATCACTTGTGGTCCTAGGTCCTGTGTCCACGTCTCTGGGGTATCTCCTGGCATGACAGTGTGTATACAACTACTAAAGTTATCAAAAGTGTCTACTATTGTCCATCCCTTTACTAAAATGCGCTGAATTTTTTAAGAAGTGCACTCAATGTCAAAAGCCAGGTGGAGTATCGAAACGACACGAGTTACCCCATACCCCTATTTTAGAAGTTGAATTATTTGATGATCGGAGAATAGATTTCTTAGGTGCATTTGTAAGTTCATTTTGTAATAAGTATATCTTGGTTGCTGTAGATTATGTTTCTAAATGGGTGGAAGTTATTTCACTTCCGAAGAATGAAGGGAACAATGTGCTTCTATTACTAAAATGCTACATCTTTGCCAGATTTGGTACTCCTCAAGATATCTTTAATGATGGTGGATCCCACTTTTTACATAAGTGGTTCTCACCCTCATTGAGTAAGGATGAAGTGAAACACAAAGTAGGTACTCTATACTACCCCCAAACAAAAGGCCAAGTTGAAGTGTCAAACCGACAAAACAAGAGAATCATGGACAAGACAATGAATGCTAGTATGTCTGATTTGTCTCAAAAGCTTGTTGATGCTCTATGGGTGTATCGTAGAAATACTGACCAGTATGTCTTCGTATCAATTGTTTTTTTTTTGTTTTTCTACCGACCTATCGAATTATAACAAAAAGCGTAGTGGGCATTGAAGTCTCCAAATCTGACCTCGATAGAGGTTTCGAAGGAGAGAATAGAGCAGCTAAATGACTTGTACCAAATCAGGTTCAAAGCATTCGTAAGCTCAGCCCTCTACAAGGAAAAAATTGAAGAAATGGTATGATGTGAAAATCCTTAGGAGGTAGTTTAGAGTGGGAGATTGGGTGTTGCTATGCAACTCTCTACTTCGACTCTTTCCAACAAAGATCAAGTACAAATGGTTAGGACAATTTAGAGTGACACGAGTGTCAACAGATGGTACCATAAAAAGTGATGGTCAAGAATGACTTGCATATAAGGTTAATGGGTAACATTTGAAGTAATACTTTGGCGACTGCCAAGAGATCTCTCTAATTGAGATGGTGTACTTGAAATATTTTTGAGAGAACTTCCACGTCGTTCCACGAAGTTAAATAAGGCACTTCTTGGGAGGCAAACGCTGTATTATTATTTTAAACAGTGTTTGTTGATTTTGCGGGTGAAGGTTACTATCCGAGAGGATGATGCTATCAGCGATTCACCGAAGACATTTGGCGAGTGAGACCTAGCCCGTCTTATAGATAGCTCATAGGGGATTATGTTTTGGAATATTCAGCGAGAGACCGTATCACTCGACGAATCGCCGATGTGCTTAGGCGACCTGATTTTTCTAGCCCTTTCTACTGCAACGAGTAGAGTAACTTAGGGTTTATTCGGCGATGTTCCTAAATAGTATGCGAGTCGTTGATCTGTCGGTGATATCTTGCATTTCCGCCGACTTTTCTGTACTGAGGGTGTCACAGACTTAAAATAAGGGTGAGATGACACTTCTTCGGCGCATCTCTGAATTAATCCTTCACTGGGTTATTATCTCGCTGACTAGGCACTTAGTGTTCTTTCCTTGTTACCTCGCTCTGTATGTTACCATACTCTAATATTATTTTTATTTGCTGGTAATCTGTTACAATTTTTTTTTGGGGTAGTGTACATTCTCTAATCATATTGTGGACAATGTTGAATGCCTTCGGTGTGGGGTGGAACCTGGTTAGTTAATTCCTATGTGTTCTTGGACCCTATTGATTGTACTGTATTTTGTGTTTTCTCTTGCAAATCTGAGTGTCCGTTTTGATTAATACCTATGACATAAAAAAAGTGCTCATAATCGAATAAAAATGAATGTATGTCTATGATGATGCCAAATGAAGTTGCATAGACATTATGTGAACTTTTTGCATCTCGTTTTGACTATCCAATTATAGAATGAGACTATTGTGATGAGCGTTGCACACTAGGCAAAAGAGTAGATTTTTTTTGACATTGCTGTCAATTCCTTGTGTGAGATGAGCTTACCATGACTTTGAAGGGTCTGAAATAATGTGACTTTTTACCTCTTTTGTGGCCAACCTTGTGAGTGTCTGATCCTTGTTTGAACACCCTTTTTAACCTTAGCCTTTTGTTGGAAGAAATTGATTAAATTGTGACCATTCTTGATCCATTACCCATAATCCTCATAATTTATTGTTTCATTGAATAGCAAACTTAGGCAAAAATTCTAAGTTGTGGGTGTGGTGAAAAGAAAAGATAAATCAAGAAGTTCAAAGAAAGTCCGCTTTATCCATGGTTTTGAGAAATATGGAACCCCTCCATTTAAAAAAAAAGAGAAAAGAAAAGATGAATGAAAAAGAAAAACTTTGAAATAAAGTTGTGAAAATGGAGAAGAAACTGGGGTGTACGGTATTCCATGGAAGGTGAATAAGGGGGTGACCTGTTGAGCATGAATAGGAATGACAAAAAAAATGTTGTTCGCACCACATTTAGTGAGGATAGAACCCGCTGATCCTAAATTATCATACCTTTACATTCAGTCCCGTTACAAGCCTTAAAAACACCTTTTTGATCTTGAAGGATCGAAAACAAGTGTTGAATGAAAATAAGGGCAAACGAATCTGTGGAGTCATACATGTGTTCAGTTTTGTCAGTGTGAGTGTTGATTGTGATTCCAGAGCTATAAATTCTTGAACCATTGTGTGAATATGGAGTGATTCCCTGTGTAAGGACATTTTAGAACCTTTGTAGACCTTGAACATGCATTTGAAGCAAGTTTCGTAAAAGTGAGAATTTTTTATAATGGTGAGTCACAACTTGTATCTTTAAGAGAACAATTGATCCTTGCATGAGTAAGTTGTGTTTTTTAGGAGTTAGAACGGATGGTTAGTTAGTTAAATAACCTATGATAATTGTTCAATAGACCCCCTAAACTAGTCCTCAATACATTGCAAAACAACCTCCAAAATAGTCCTAAAAATCAGCCCCTTGTGACCTATGGATCGCCGGTTATGGCCTGTAGGTTGAGTGACGCCCCATAGGTCAAGGTCGTGGTTCCATACTTAGTTTTTTTAGGAGCATAAAACATTTAGAATTTCAGACTCACGCCACTGAAGCAAACCACGTCCAGTAACTCCACCTTTGGTCCATAGGTGGAGGGGCGTAGATGTTGCCAGGTTTTGTGATTTTAAGTTCAGTTAGGGGTGTTAGTTTTAATTATGTATTAAGAGGGGGTTAAGAGAAGTCGGTTAGATTGTTAGTTAATGGACTATATTAAATTATAGGGCCCTAAAATACCCCATTAATTCCCCACAAGTCCAGACCCCAAATTTAACTAACTTTTCCCCCAAAGTGTCTCCAAAACTCTTCTTTCCAAAAAAGCTAGGTATGTGATTTCTTTATTCTTGGTTAGCTATTTACCAAGAATCCCCTTCAACTATGATTTCAAACTTCCCAAAATTCTAGGTTTTCCTCCATAGCATGGATTATCTTCTAAAAACGATTCTATTGTTAAATTATGGTTGTTTGTGCTTAGATATGATGCTTTATGGGTTAATTCATGGTATATTAATAGTTTTTTAAGAAGAGTCGCAAAGACCCATGTTCTTACCCTTCTTTCTCAATTTGTAACCCTTTTATGGATTGATATACAGATATAGATTTATAATCTAGAATATCTATATTGATTAGGTAATTTTACTAGGAAGTTACTCTAGCTTATGTTATATTGCTAAGGATTAGGGTTAATTCTTTATGGATTACCTTAGAACTAGATCACCTAGACTTGTATTTATTATAAGTAAAGATTAATGAAACGAATTTACTTGATTATGATCATATTATCTATGTTGTTGGGTTGTGATGATATTCTATGTAAACGTGTTGAATTAAGGATGCTAGACACGATCTCGAGTTTTAGCCTTGAACGGAAATCCTTAAAGGTATGATATATTGAAGTTACATTATATGAATTTTTGATCCACTAATAGAGGAGGTGCTTACTTGATTTATGAATTGTGGTGTTGAGTTATGATCCCTTTCCCCAAAACCCTAACTATGATCAAGTATGCTATGATGCGAATATGTATGTTACGTTATGATGCAAATATGTATGTTATGCTATGATTTGAATATGTACGTTATGCTATGATATGAATGTGTATGTAATGCTATATTATGAACATGTATGTTATGTTATGCTATGATATAAAAATGTATATAATTCTATGATATAATTAACATGTATGTTATGCAATGATATCAATATGAAATGTTATCATATGAATATGGTAGTGTTGGTATGTTTAATAAAAGGAAATTCTCCTACACACTATATGAATATGATATGAAAGAATATTCTCATATGTTCTTGGTTATTTCATTGACCGGTTGTTCTCATCTTTGGAACTTTTGAGCTATACAATATATGAGTAGTTGAGTATTTAAATCATTCTTTATGAACTAATGCATAATTAGTGGCTTAGTTATACTTTAAAGGGAGTTGTGTGTATCACTGATTAGATGAACTAATGCATAATTAGTGGCTTAGTTATACTTTAAAGGGAGTTGTGTGTATCACTGATTAGATATTATTATGAGTTGGGTTCACACTACGGTGTCTCATGAGAGGGAATCCTGCACGATACGAGTATAAGGTTTCTATAAGCAATTTCCATACCCCATAGTTATGTGCCCATATTGGTCCTTACCTAGTGGATCAACCTTGATTCTAATAGTGTTAGTTTAACCTTATGCAAGTGAAGCATCTCTTTTTGGTGTGGGAGTAGAACACCGGATTCCATGTAGCTCACATGGTCTGCGTTTGTTATTGCTAATCTCCCTATTTTTTTAAGAATACGAGCTAAGATATGAATATGACTTAAGATTAAGAATATGAACTTTCATTAAGGCTTCTTGAGGGGTATTACTTAGTATAGGTGAGGGTATGTGACCTTAGATATACATTGCACAACTGGGTCCTAAGAGGAGTTCTTTTGTGGGTCTTTTATGTATGATGACTAATGAATGATGTTGAGGTTGAGTCCTATTACTATGATGTTTATTTTGTATGTGATTAGACTTGTGACTTCTTTATGACTTTACATAGTATATATGGTGGTATGGGAATTCATATGTACATTGCACATGTGAACTTGAAACGGGGTTATGTGCGGTGTCTTTATGATATGATGTTAATTGAATTATAGCATGCTTCCTTTGAGTTTACAGTGATTACCTTTTCTTATAGTTCTAGTAATGTACATGAATATTTTCTTTATTTATGACTATTGAGTATAATGAGGTCTAAAGATGAAGTGCATCACTAAGGTAATTTTAAAACAGGTGTTTGGTAGGGTTGGTACTATCGGATGCCAACCACACATTGCACAAGCGTTTCTTAGGGGTCACTAAGGTAATAAATTCACTATTAAATCATTATGAATGTGATATTGGCTTATGTTGTGCATTATAAATGCATGATAGTTACCATATATTAAGCAAATGTCTCTTAAGGGTTATTAATGTAATGTTTATTTAATGATGAGATAATCTTGGTATTTTTCTTGTATTACTTTATGATTGGAGGCTATGTATTGTGGTGATTGAGATATGTGTTATCTTGATTTTGGAGACTATGCTTATTATTTTAATCTAATGTTTGTCAGTTGCCTTATTGGTTGCATTCTCCAATTATATCAAAGGTGAAGTTCAAAATAACATATATCATGATTTCAAATGAAATGTCCCTTTTAAAGCATGTTTTAAATGTTTTTATGTATGGCTTCCATACTTAGTACATTTTCGTGCTAACCCCTTCTTTCTATATATTCTATAAGTGTAGGCTTTGGAGATATTCGATTTCACCCTCGTGGCAAGAATCATAGGAGATCAAGAAGAAAAAGATTGGTGAGTTCTCACTGTATGCGAGGTCTCAACCTTACGTCCTTTATTGTCTTTACTTTTATGGTTTTAGACATTGTAAGGGTCTTGTACCTAAGCTTTGTATTCAAGAGTTTTAACCTAAGCTTTGTATTCAAGAGTTTTATTCTAGGTAATGAGATTGTTTGAGACATAGTGTCATAGAAATTCTTTCATTTTTATGAGAGATTTTGATTGTAAAGAGAAGTTTAAATTTCCCCATTTTCTATGGATTATGCAATGATGATTATGCTAAGGTCTTGTATGAGACCCCTTGGGGGTCAAGTAAGTCATGTTGCGACTAGGGGGTGCCCTCCGTTCGTGAAACCAAGTTTCCACTTTACCGCCTAAAGTTAGAGAATGCTGGAGCTAAACTAAGGGTAACTCCAGCAAGCAGCAGTTCAATTCGGCGTGTCACCCATCGCTTCGGCGAGGGATGACCAGGTCACCAAAAGTTTTGATGGGATTCAAACAAGTGCATAAGGGAGAAATGAAAGGAAAATAGGTGAATCATGGAATTATTCGGTGATTACGAGCTGCATCTCCTAAAATTACAGTATCTAGACCAAGAAGGAGGAAAAAATTAAGTCTAGTGGAAGGACAATTGGTGAGTCGCCAAATGTTCGGCGAAGATTGACTTATGTTCCCTATTTGTCTTAAACAGTCACACACCAGACTTTTTTAAAATGATTTTTGCTAGAGAGAGTATTCAGAAAGGAGAGAAATGAAAAGTTGAGAGAAAATACACTACCAAGAGGCATTTCAAGTGATTTTTCAAAAAAAGTTTTGTTAGTGATTTTGAAAGAGTGAAGGTTTTAGTTAAGTTTGACTGTCGAATTTTATTTCAATAGCTATGAAAAACATGGTAGATGTAGAATTTCAACTTTTTACTATGATTGGCTAAATCCCTCTTCTTAGTTTTTGACTACGTGACCAATTGTTGAGTTCTACTAATTTGGTGTTATTGATTAGAAAATAATGGTGTTAGTTAGAAGTGGGTCTGATTTGCTGCTGCGTTTTGAAGTCATCTTGCATGAATAGTGTATCAGGTTAAGTATTTTATGCAGAGAGAATTTCAGAACCAAAATAGCAAGTTTAGAATTCTTAGTAGTGGGTCATCAGGATTTCAACTTGTGAGAGTGAAATATGGAATCAATCCTTCGTATCAAGCTCGAGAGAGTAGATTTGATGAGGTCAAGGTCTAGCCATCCTCCATCTTGTGTTGAAGTTCGAGAGAATTCAACAAAGATAAGGTAATTGTTCGAGAAAAAATTTCTTTACATATAATCCTACCTACCCACGACAATTTATCCCATTATGAGAAGCAAAGTTCATCAACTAAGTTGAGTTCAATAATTAAATGGTCAAGTCCCCCAATAATTACCTCACTATTTGATCGTTTTATGTGAAATGTTGAATTGGATTGATAATTCTAACCAGAAATTTGAAGTTAAATAAAAAAGGTGCATTAAGTTGTTAGTTGAAGAGGTTGTTTTTATTGTTCTATAGTTGAATATGAACGAAAAGCTACTCTCTGTGGGATCGACCTTAACTCATTTAGTTGGATTATTTTCTTGAATAGCGATTGTTCACAATTAGAATTTTATCTAGTGCAAGTGAAACGTTAATCTAAAATGTGCCGCTACCGGGAGTAGCATGAATTAAAATTCTTTGATTGAAGATTTGATTTGTGAAATTTTAGGATCAGTTGAATTGGCTAAGGCTTCATTATGTAGTGTTGGTTGGGATACATAAAAGAACAAAAATTATGAGTGAGGAGGAGGTGACTGGTAGTCAAGCAGGTCATCGGGACAATATCGATGATATCAATAGTGTTTACATGCGATATAATGATGGTTATATGGGTGCTATTTGCTTAGCGCAAGATAATGGGAATATACATTTGATGTCACTAGCACGACACTTCATCTTCTCCAAATGAGGGGACTCTATCGAGGGCTAGAACATGAATACCCGCATGATCATGTATGAAATTTAGAGAGATATGCAACCTGTTTTCATTCAAGGACATGTCTCAAGAGTCAATCCGACTTTGATTATTCCATTATCTCTAACGGGGGAGGTTAGAAAGTGATTCGCCAAGCTACCGAAAAATTCCAACGCATCATGGAAGGAGCTGATTATAGCATTTAATGCGAGATTCTTTCCCCGTCCAAGGATGATAAAACTTAGAGATGAAATTCAAGCATTAAAGCGATGGGAAGGTGAACCCATCCATGAAACAAGGTTGAGGTTAAAGAAACTTTTACTTAAATACTCAACTCACGGTCTACCAGACGAATTGCTGCTCCAATATTTTTATCGGGTCTTAAATCGGTTAACAATGGAGTGGTTGATCAATTGGTACGAGGGGGAATCATGGTGTAATCTTTAGAAGTGTCTTCAATTTTTTTTTGATGACATGATGAAAATAAATCAAGCTTGGTACACTAAAGAGGATCAAGTCTCTCCGTTTTGTTTTAGAATGACACAAGAACAACTTGACAAAGAAAGAGAAAGGGATGAAAACAACAAGAAAATGTTGATCCGAATGGATCTGAATATAAGATGGAAAATGTAGGAAAAATCAATCAGATAAGTGGAGTGTTTAAAGTTGAGGAGGGTTCTTCCTCGGGTTATTCAAGAATAGGGGAGAATCAAGGTTGGAACTCTAAATGAAAAGTGAAGGGTTTCCACCCACGATGTTTACAGCGAGGTTGAAATCATGGTTGGAACTGTCACAAGGAGGAAGAGCAACATTAATTCTTCAAGATTGGGATGAACAAAGTGCTTATTGGATAAGGGAGGTTGACCATCAAGAAAACTACTCTTACTTGAGTCAGAGCCCAAAATCGAAAGCGAGTACCAGTAATCCTTGGGTGAATGATTTGTCTTCACGCATACTTGATAAAGTCTAGGGTTCAGATGATTTGTTAAAAGGGATGAACGCTAACTTTTAACCATTGAAAAATAAAGTGAACTCTCATGCAGATACAATCATGATACTTGAAGGTCCGTTGAGTTTCCTTTCTGCACAATTGAAACCAAGAATGCCAATGGAAGAGGATGATAAGGGGTTGGTCGTGGTTACCTGTACCGGAAATGTAGCAATAGGTGATGTTCGAGATAATGAAGAAGCTCAAAAACAGGAAGAAGAAAAAAGCATGGAGGGAGGAAAATCACCCTATCCGTTAATGCATTGCTTAAGAATCACAAAGAGAAATGGAGAAACACAATCCAATCCCAAATGTTATTAAACCTTTAAATAAAATATCTCCCCCGTTTCCCCAACGACTAAAGAAGAAAAATGAAGAAAAGAATTTCAAAAAGTTCATATCGGTATTCAAGATATTCTCAATAAATATCCCTCTTGTGGAATTTTTTTTAAAATGTCGGGTTATGCAAAGTTTATGTGGGGGATAGTCACAAAGTAAAGGAGCTTTTATTTTGATACAATTAATGTTGCCCGTAGTTGTAGTGCAATTACAACTAAGGAGCTAATAAAAAAGAGAGAAGATACTAGAGAGTTTACCATCTCTTGTACTATTGGCATACTACAATTTTCTAAAGCCCAATGTAATTTAGGAAAAAGCATCAACGTAATGCCATATGCGATCTACAAAAAAACTCAGGTTGGGGGAGCCTAAATCCACAACAATGAGAGTCTTGATAACTGACCAATCAATTAAACATCATGTGGTGATACTTTATGACATCTTGGTAAAGGTTGAAAAATTCATTTCCCGGATTATTTTGTAATTCTCAATTCTGAAATAGATGTTGAGATTCCCATAATTTTAGGAAGACGATTCTTGGCAACCAAAAGAGGGTTGGTTGAAGTTGAGAGCGTAGCATTAATGTTTTGTGTGAATTAAGATGAAATAACCTTTGATGTGTGTAAGTCAATGAAACACACAAGTGATATTCACGTGGTCTCCAAGGTTTATATTTTTGATGAAGCAGTGACTAGTGTGAGCTATTTGACGTGTGAGTGAGCCACTGAAGTGCCGCTTTCTAACTATGATGAGTTTGAAATTCAATGGTATGAAGAGGTAGTAGTAGCCCAATAAGGTTTGGAGGGGGCAGTCAAAGAATCCATTGAAGTTATACATTCATTTAATGAATCGAGAAACTCCCCTACAAAAACAATCAACAGAAGAACCACCAAATCTAGAGTTGAAAATACTTGCAATTCGATCTTGTATATTTTTCTTCGGGGAAAACAAAACTTTAGCGATGATCATTGCAGCTGATTTGCTTGAACGACAGATAAAATTGCTCCTTGAAGTGCTGAGAAGAAATATCAAAGCTATAGGGTGGATTATCGCTGATATACTAGACATTCCTCCGGGTATTTGCACTCACAAAATTTGGCTTGATAGTGATTGTAATCCAAGTGTTGCACACCAAATGAGATTGAACCCACCTATGAGAGATGTTGTGAAAAAAGAAATGATATAGTGGTTGGACAAAGGCATGATCTACCCTATTACGGATAGCAAATGGGTAAGTCAGGTGCAATGTATACCAAAAAAGGTAGGCATCATGGTAGTCCCAAATAAAAAAAGGGAGCTTGTATCTATGAGATCGTTGACCGGGTGGAGACTATGCATGTATTACAAGAAGCTAAATTCGTGTCTTGAAAAGGATCACTTTCCCATGCCCTTTATAGATCAAATTGTTGATCGACTCTCCAAGAGAGGTTTGTATTGCTTTTTTGATGGATATTTTGGCTATAACCAAATCTGTATTGCTCTGGAACACCAAGAGAAAACAACGTTTATGTACCCATATGGTAATTTTTCCTTCAAACGGATGTCGTTTGGTAGAGGATTCAATGGAAGCATTTATGAATAACTTTTCGGTTGTGGGTGACACCTTTGAGGAATGCTTAGAGCACTTGGGAAAAGTTCTCCAAAGATGAGTCGAGGAAAACTTGGTCCTTTGTTGGGAAAAATGTCACTTCATGGTTAAGAAAGGTATAGAACATTGCCAAAAATTGTTGCAAAATGCACTTGAGGTTGATAAGTGAAGATCGGAGTGATTGATAAATTACCACAACCAATTTCAATGAAGGGGGTTCGTACATTCTTGGGAATTCCATTTTGATGATGCTTGTGTGGTGGGTTTCAGGTGTCTGAATGAGAAATTAGCATCCATCGCGGTTGTTATTATACCCGATTGGTCAGATTCTTTTGAAGTGATGTGTGATGCAAGTGGCATGTCATCGGGCGTGGCGCTAGGGAAAAAATGCAACAAACTATTTCACCAAATTCCACATAAGCAAGACTCTAAACGATGCTAAACGTAACTACACTATTATTGAACAAGAGTTTCTTGCGAAAGTCTATGCATTCGAGAAGTTCTGTGCAGATTTCCTAGGTACTAAGGTGGATTTCACACTGATCATGCTGCACCATGTTTATGAAGCAAAGAAGGATGTCAAGCCAAGATTGATAAGGTGGGTGCTACAATTACAAGTATTCGAATTTCAGGTCAAAGATAGAAGAGGTTGTGAAAATCAGGCGGCTGACACCCTATCAAGATTGGAAGGCAAGGATAATGAAGAGCTGGAGAGTGACAAATGATTCTTTTTCAGATGAACAAGGGTTCACAGTAACTCCCGAAAAAACACCTTGCTATGCTGATTTTGCCAATTATGTATTGTGTGGATTAATGCCGGAGGAACTCAACCTTTACCAAAAAGAGAGGTTCATGTTCTATGTTAAAAATTACTTTTGGGATAAACCATACTTATTCATAGAGTGGGCATATCATATCATAAGAAGGTGTGTTCTGGAAGAAGAAACCATAGAAATTCTCCACGCTTGTCATGCTTCACCGGTTCGGGGTCATCACAGTGGTGTGTGTATAACTGCTAAAGTTCTCAAAAGTGGCTATTATTTGTCATCCCTCTACGAAGATGCATATGTATTTGTGAAGAAGTGCACTTAGTGTCAAAATCCAAGTGGAGTATCCAAATGACACGAGCACTACACCATTTAGGGCCTATGGGCAAACCACTAAAGGTAACCTTAACTAGCGAAAAGTGTGGCCTTTGATAAAAGACTATACTTTTGGACTCTCAGCAACACTTTTTAGGGGGTGTCCTAAAGAAGCGTGACCTTTGACATTAGGCAACACTTTTGAAATGTTGTCATCTTTGCCTACACTTAAAAGCGTTGCCTTTTAAGTGTTATTGGTTACACTTAAAAACTGTTGCCTTTAATATGTCATATAGAGCAACACTTATAGAGTGTTGCCTTTTATATGTCATCTAGAGCAACACTTATATAATGTACTTCATATTTCATCTACAGCAACATGTATAATGTGTAACTTTATATCTCATCTAGAGCAACACTTATAAAGTGTAACTTTATCACTCATCTAGAGCAACACTTATAAAGCATAACTTTATATTTCATCTAGAGCAACACTTATAAATAACTTTAACATTGGACGTACTATAACAATGATTTTGAATTGCATATATTCAATATATAATCACATAAATACATATACAAATGACCTAACACACAAAATGAACTAATAGTCAAATCGAAGCTATATATTTCAAATAAACTTCAAGAATCATGTCTTGTACAATTAAAACTTAGAAAGTGATTTCTTAAGATCTCTTATATCAATAAATTCAAAAAAAATCAAATGCATTCAAACGTATAGGACAATAGTACGAAAAACTCTTCATTATTCCATACAATAGATTGAGTTTACTTTTGGCCACAAGCATTTTCAATTCAATTACCGTCATTTTCCTTCACATTCAAAATAAAATTATAAGTTAGTTAAATAAATGTGGAAGTGCATAATTGGAGAGTATTAACTGTAAGCCAACCAATCCAGATATATATATATATATATATATATATATATATATATATA
>NC_028645.1:34351682-34358236 GCF_001406875.1 Solanum pennellii | reverse complement strand
TATATATATATATATATATATATATATATAAATCTGTTTTGGGACTATTAATGAAGTTTAAGTTGTTAAAGCAATAGTAGGTTACACAAGTTGAACACCTCTTCATTTAAAAGCAGTTGGTTATTACAAAGTCAATATAAATAATTCAAGTTGAACAATTCTTCATTTGTTATTAAAAATCTAATGAGTTGTTGCATGCCTTCCCAACTATACAAATATTAGTTCATGATTACAACAATAAGTTTACTCAAGAAATTGAAAATACTTCCTAAGTTCGATTGCTCACAAAGAAGCTTTATACTGAAATAAGCAGCCACAACTCGCAAGAATCAAATACAAGTTACTGTATGTCCTCATTTTCTTGTTAGGACATATTCACTTTTCATGATTATGACCCAATAATAATTAAGGTATGAAAACTGGGGAACCTATGGAATCTAGATTGATTGATTTATATCTGAAGTAGCAAGAATATGTATAATTAAAGTGGGAAAAATTGAGTGCACATGAGAAGAAATCCAAAGTTAAGTATTACCTAATATCAATGGACGAAGGATCACGAAAATATGAGAATAAACCAGTAGACGATGGACAGAAATCAAAGAGAAATCACATATTCTCAAGAAAGAAACATAAGAGTATGAACACGCAGCAGAAGATGAAATCATCTGCCCTTACCTAGGTAAGCTGAGATTACCAGTTTGCCCTTATTATTGCTAGGAATGCATGTTGACGTCCTGCCTGATTCACCTAGTAAACTCCCTTTTATAGAATAGTAGAATAAAAGTTAACATGTAAAACCATCTAAGCAAATTTCTATTTGTTGGAGAAGAGAACCATCACAGGCCAATCACTACTAAAAGGTATTGTGATACTCTTACCACTATCATAGGCAAACATATGCGACTCGCGTAGCAGTACCTACAATCAACCCCACAACACCCCAAAAGTTTTTTTTCCTGAACAACTTCAACCTTTCCTTCAATATTGCAACTTCTAGGTCCATCCACATTCCAAGTTCAAAGCAGTAAAACAATAGGGGAAAAATTACACAACTACAACCCAAAATCACTAGAGTCCTCCTTCAACACAATAAAACACTAATACAACAAAAACAAAGTATAGACTTAACTTTCAAAGATTCAAGATAATATAATAGGTTCATAATTTTTACCTAGAACACCAACTCAACTAGAAGAAAAACAATGTGCAGACTATTAACATAGAATGTGAAAGACAAAATACCTTTTGAAGAATCGAGTCATGAGGTGACCCCAAAGAATATGGAAGACTTGTGCCTTTTACAGCTTGTGCACTACGTGCAATAATAGGTGAGGCAAGGTTAGATCCAACACACCCCGGTATATCTTAAAAATTCAATCCAGGGTTGTTTTATAGCAATTGAGTGAATAAATGTCATATTTCTTTCCTCAATTCTTCCTTTAGAGAAGTGATTTCATTGGCATGCTTTTGTTTTAAATTGTTAATTTCCTCATATTTCTTCAAGGAATTTTTTTCACTGATCTACCATAGTACCTAAGTTGACCAGGATGCTCCTTTTCAAACACTGCCCTAAATGCATCATCAGCAGTTTCCCCAGAATTTTGGTGATTCTGAAGTTCATCCTTTTGAATAAAATTGGCATCCATAGTGAATTGTAAGTACTATTTCATTTTCAGTCCTATAATAGCTATCAAGAACATAAAAAATCTAACAAATTTTCCTAGCAAACAATTCATCGATATCGATAAAGAATTGATATCTCCTCTCACTTACACAAGAAGAAGAAGAATAAGAAGAAGACATACATGATAAAATTCAATGGAGTCAAACTCCCTACGATATATAAATTTTAAGTCTGAATCAAATTCACTACTAATCCTCTTTAAAAAAACTTACAATTGCATCTTGGGTATCAACGTGGATTTCCTTTCTCGTCTTGGTACGAGTTGCAATAAACATTTCCGGCTTTGATGGTTCTTCGTTGTTGACTTTGGTTGCACGCTACAAATTATATAAAAAGAATTTTTAAAGAAAAAATAGTATGTCTAAGAAAGTACAAAAAAATGAAATTTAATTTTTTAGAGAAATGTCAACTAATTATTACCAATGTCACGCGCACTCTAGCAAAATTAATATGTCCCATTCGATGACTCCACTTTTGTTTTTTCCTGTTTTGAGAATTCATCTCGCATTTTGCCTATTATTAAATAAAAAGAGATAATTTAATTGGTAAATAAAATTAATTTAATCGATAAATAAAAAGAAGAATAGATATGATGCAAAATATGTCGATGACTAGAAATGTACTATTTTAGCCTTACTTGAGCAGTTGGGTGTTTCTAACACTCGATTAACTGGTGGACTTGAATCTCTGGAATGCCATCAGGATGTTTTGCTAGAATATCCTCAAGGGTACTGTTTTTATCAAAAAAAAATGATTTTTAACTTTATGTTTGTGTCGCCTCCAAGCATTACGAAGACCAGTCATCACCCACTTCTTTCCTTCTAGTGGAATTAGAAATTTGGACTATGCAAAATAAAATATATTTAGATTCACTAAGTAAAAACAAATAGTAAAATATATAATCTCAAGATTGATTGTTCTTACATTCATATATTCCTACATGCGCTTTTTAGAATCCTTTGGCACCACATGCCAACTAGTGTACATCAAGCTGATGAATCTACAATTCCCTGTAATTGATCCTATACAGTTGCTTAATTGTGACACTATCTTATTAGTTGGTCTCACTGCTTGTCCTTTATCAAATGTCACCTCCTTTCTTTCTTTCAAATATCCTTGCGTGTTTTTTGTCCTCAAACTTTTTTTGGTTTCGATATTTCTAGATTGATCTAACAGACAGGAAACAAGATATTTCTTTTATAACAAGTACTAAATCTTACAAGGTTTAAGACATACCTTTTGTACTACAATCAATGTCAATTTCCTCTTCGACATCACATTCATCTCCACTGAGTTCTTTTTGATCCACAAGATCATCGAATCCTTTGTTCTGTTTATTAATAATAGGAATATGCATAAATTCGACATCAGCTGTTGTGTGGTTTTCAAATTTTGTTTCATTATCTAAGCTTATCCCTTGATTTTTTAGAAATTGATCAAGAGTACTAGCTGGTATGACCGGCTTCCTCTTTAATTGTTTGTAATTTGGTAAATCAAGAATATCATGTTCATTGTGTATCTGTTGCTTATCAAGAAACTGACAAATCTTGGTGGCTGGTCGAACGGACTTCCTCTTCACCTGTTTGAAGTTCAGTAGATCCTGAATATTATATTGTACTTCTCCATTACATAGTGTTGTTCCAGTCACATGTACTCAAGAAGTAACACCTTCATTAAATGAGGTTTGGAAGCTACAATTATTCTTAGAAAATTTAATTCCTTAATCTTGAATGGACTCTTCAGATTGAAATAACCTCTGTTTAGTTTGTCCTTTCCCTGCAATCATAATTGAGGTTCTAAGCTCTTCCCTTGAAGACGATTGAAATACTTACTTGTGCCCAAGCAATTTACTGTTTCCTTGTAGTGGAATGAAATGCTCAGAATTCTTTCTTTTATCTTGTATTGGTGCCTTCTCTTTCTTAGCTCTATCATTGCGTTCATTTGCAAATTGTTCTCTCTTAATCTTGATGTTGTTGGCCACTTCGGAACTTGATCGGTATTGCATATCAACATCCAGATTCTTCAATGAACTTTAAGCTATGTTTGTATTCAAACCCTTTTTCTTTAGTATTGTTAATTGATTCATTCTTCTCGCTTTGTTTTAATCTCTTTGATTTCTTTTCCTTTAGTGAGTAAACCTACAAAATAATAAGGTTCTTTAAGTGAAAGAAGTAGCAACAATATAATTTTGATATAAGGTTGATAGATGGATATCCTATTATAGCAGATTGCAGCAGCTGAGTTTCCAGAATTTTCAGTGTAATATTGCAGAAATTGAGTTTCCAGAACTGCCAGTACTGTAAACAGAGTCTATAACCTGTACAGACACAATATCCTTTGAGAAACAAGTAAGCATATCCTATAACATGTCTAACTATTCAGAATACTTTACCTAGAGCCATAATTTTATATATGAATACATTACCTTCTAACCAGCTATACCAAACATGACATTACTTATACAAAATAGTAATCTCTATCTCTTAAAACCCATGTCAGATTCCCTACGAAGGACCTGGTCGTGGTGACGAGCAAGTTCCTTGGGGAGGCTATAAGGTCGCAACTAGCATACTTTAATCAGTGTATTTGGAAATATTGGCAGAATTAGTCTACTTTCTTCATAATCTTACAATTATGAACTTGTAAAAGGATCAGTTCGATGTTACTAGGCAACTTATCTGGGATCTAAAGTTAAGTGGCATTGAAATAGGATGGCTTGAAAACGGTTTACTGCATATCTATGAAGTATTTAGCATGGAAAATTTACTGCAACAGCGACAAGCACCACACGTAGAATGGAGGAGACGTTTAAGCAGCTGGATGGGGAACGTGGATATAAAGACAAGGATCTTCATGAACTACCTCTAAAAGTTGGCTCTAATTCCCCTATGAGATTGCACTCTTTCTTTTATGAATTAGATATAACAGAAAAACACATGGCAAATCATGGAATGTTCAGCTATTGAAAGTAGTTTGCTAGCTTACCAGAGTGATTTGTGGTTTCGACTAGTAGAAGAGGAGCAAGGTATTTGAGGAAGTTGATTATACCTTTAAGATCTATTTGTAGTGGGTCCAATAAGCTGATTGTGAACATTAATGTGATGATGTTTTCTTTGAAATCATACTGTTATTAGCTTTTCAAAATTGTGTTGGAAGTATAAAGATAGTCTGTAAATTCTTATATTAAACTACAGCTACAGTATTTATTTTAGTAAAAGGTCCTATCTATTTGCAAGATGGATCTTACTCAAGAGGCCCAGTTGATATCCGAGCTGGTGAATCTGATGAGTCTAACTATTACCTCTCACCAACTTTTATGTTTGAGCAAGTAAGTTTCACATGCTACCTTGGTTAAATATTTAGTTTATGTTTTTTTTTTTTTTTGGCTGTGCTAACTGGTAGTAAAAGAAAAGGAATTGGACTACTTCTGCTAACAAGATTCACTTGATCGATACATATACATACACCTAGCAATTAAGCATGAATTCGAGATATTACTCTTTTTCATCTCTTAAATAGGGAACCTTTTAGGCATAACTGGTGGGAACAGAAAAGAAATCAGAATAATTTTTACCGAAGTTGCACGTACTCTTCACATTCAATAACACACCTATGTTGGATTCTCCAAAAATACACTACTTTTGGAGAATCATCTGACATGCACCCGTTGACATTTTTGAAGTGTCTGAGCAACATAACTTTTTACTAATTTTTTTTTTGCTGTTTTGGGGACTTTTTTTAACTCTATAAAAAATTTCAGCCGGACTTTTTTTTAACTCTATAAAAAATTTCAGCAATTATGGTTGAAAAATAGATCTTCTCTTTTGTCTCTTTCGACATGTTTCTTCATATATAAACAAAGAAAATTGATTTCAATTGGTGAAATTCATTAAAATTTTGTTCTTTAGTAAATAAAACTTTTATTTCTGCGACTATTATTTGTAGGGTTTTTCTCCAGGGCAGTCGAATTCAAATATATTAATTAAGCTTCATGTGAAGTGTGTTTCATTCCTCAAATTTTTCTTCCACCTATTTCATGGAGCTTAATGTTTTACTATAAGTCATAGTGATTCATGTATCCATTGCAATTTCTTTTTGCAAGTTTTGTGACATTTTTTAAAAATGTGTTGAAAATTCCAGTGAGGATGTTCGAAAATTTATCTTCAATTTTTTTCTTTCTACAGATTTCTTAATATAGTTTTTGGAGAAATTGCTTGTAGATTGTGCTATATTTTATAGAACACAACAATAAACATGTAATAACTAATACACAACCAATGATGAAGTTTGTTAAATAACAAAAAGAATTTCTCTCTTGCTTGTCACAATTAGTATACTATTTTGATTATTTTTTCTTATGTACACACATTTTGTATATCATTGAACTCTTCATAGAATATAAGTATAGGGATAATTAGTCCACTTCTTTTATTGCAAGTTAACTAATTTGTCATATTTTTTCGTTTCTTCTTTTTGGGCACAATACTACATTAAATATTCTTGAATCTAACAAATGTCCAAAATACACTATAACAAAAATACCTTTTGTCAGCAATAAATATGCATATTAATGAACAGTGCTAGAGCCTTTGCCATTTTGGAGGAACGTTTTGACTTAAGATAAAATGTTCTTGACAATAGTGTATGCGTCAAAAATACTAATATTAGCGAATGGTAATATATATGCTTAATAAAATAGTTAAAACTCGTGGAAAGCACGGATAATTTACCTATTATATATATATAAAACTATAGCTCCCGTAGATAAATATCGTGACAATGGAGAAAAAAATATATTGAACATTTGTCAAAGGGATCAGGGAAAAATGAGGGTGAAAAAAAAATAATATATATATATATATATATA
>NC_028645.1:34291322-34350986 GCF_001406875.1 Solanum pennellii | reverse complement strand
TATATATATATATATATATATATAGGTAATATTGGTGTTTTTAGTGAGTACACTAAATTGTCAAAAATATATTATTCCATTTTCTCTATTTATATTTTTCTAAAGTGGTAAACAAAAGATTCATCTATTTCAAGTATTTTTCTATTATTCAAGGTCTCTATATACCTAATCAAAGTTTTATGCATCTTATTGAATTTCTCGCATAGTTGATAAATTTATTGAACATAAAAAAACACATTTTCTGGAATTTTGTCAAAAATCATATGTACATTTGGATTATATTATATCTCAACAAATCATCGTATTTAAATAAATCCATTATTGATAGTAAAAATTTCCTAGCCAAAAGATGTCGTGATTTTGCTAGGGTAAAGCGGATACTTACCTTGCCCCTACCTTAAAAGGTTGTTCACATAAGACCTTGCACTCAAGTAACACAAAACAAAGTAGTAGATAACGAAAATGCAAAAATAACTAGTATATAGAAAAAAATTGCAGTTTTGATTGTGAATAACACGTTACATGTAAATCAATACTAGTGGGTCCTTCTAAAAGTGTGACAATTTATGAAAACCTTCCGCATAAGAACCCATTTCAGTAGCTTATACATAGGCATTACGATGTTCACAAATTCACAGTCCGGCAAAAAATAAAGACAAAATAAATACATTTACTCTATGTAGGTAGACGAAAATAAAATAAACATAGTGTTTCCTTAAAACACGACTAAAGACAATGAAACTTAATATGTAGTAGGAGTTTGCCTCCATCAGTTAGAATTAGCGAAACAAAGACATTAAAGTACATTTTTTAGGAGAACCAATAAAAAGTTTTATTTAGAGATACCATGTTAATAATCATATGACAAAGATCTCTTCGGAATTGTGTAAAATTCGGTAGAAGAGTTGAATACTTTCGTCCATTAGATAACTTAACATTATCCTCCTACAAAGAGATGGACAAAATTTCCCACAAGCAACCTTTCAATATCAATCCACAATAGTCTTCAGTAGTTTGTGACAAACAATTGCTTAATATTTAATGGTGATAGTGTTCAAGGTACGATGGTGTGAAAGAAAATGAAAATTAGGAAGGAGATTGATAGGTATATAAGGGGAACGGGCCAACCTCTTTTTGATCCATTATAGAGGCTGATTTGGGGAAAAAACCTTTTGAATTTGAAGGGTGGTATTGGAAGATTAGATTTTGCCCTAATTTGGTCATTTGATAAAAAGAGATAAGTGAGTTTCCTGGTTTATAGCGATATCACATACCATGATTTTAGATAAAATTTTATGTATAAACATTCACATGATCATGTCTGAAATATTCTAATCCATATGTCTGTATTTATCTAAGACTGTGATTCACGGCTTCGCGTTATGATTGTCAATCAATCACTCTTACACCTAAAACACACAAAAGAAAAGCTCTAAGTGATCGCTAACATCTCATATAGAAAATATTATGTCCAAGATTTTCATTCCTCCATGATTTTATTTAATGAATTATTTTCTCGTGCTCTAAAAGGCCACCCACCATTCAAACATCCAGCTCCTAGATAGCAGTGTGAATTTTGATATGGAAGAAAATAGAGTGGGAGAGATGAATTGACTAAGAAAGAATTTTTTTAACAAGGTGAAGTTGCATACTTTAATGAAATAATGTCCACAATATAAATACATGAATTCATAACTTAAAGGATAAAATGAGTTAACATTGTTTCCTATAAATAAAGCTTAAAATATAGAAACTGACTAATCAGATTCTGCCCAACACTGTTGCCTTATTTATCTTACCCTAATCCTACTTTAAAGTTGTATATTGATACAATAGAAAGTGGAACTAAAATCCATCTTTCAACACTCCTCCCTGACTCAAAGGCTATCCCTCAGTCTTTTTCTGAGAACTTAATCTTGCTCATGGTAGGGCCTTATTTAAAATATGAGCAGTCTGAAAATAAGTTTTGCAGTGCTCTAAGTCTATGTCTCTATTATTTTTCACCTCCTCAAAAATAAAGCTTCGTCTTGAAATTATTTTTCTTTCTATGAGAAAAAAATTATTTGTCATTGATATTGCAGCTTGATTATCAACAATGATTTCAGTGCTTTTCTTTTGCTCCATGCACAAATTTGTCAGCAGCTTCTAAATTTAATGGGATCGATGCATAGATGATGCAACTGTAGTGTACTCTGCTTCAACTACAAATTTTAATATTTTTCTTACTTGAACACTAACAGAATATTCGATAATAAAAACTAAAATAGTATCCTGAGGTGCTTCTCATATAATCTTAGCTACCATCCGAATCACTATAAAAAATCCAAGAAACTGAAAGTCCGTTGCTTTTTTTAATATAGTGCCAAATTCACAATACCTTTAACATATCTAATCACATGGATAGCTGCTTGAAAATGAATTTCGCTAGGCCAATGCATATATCTTGAAAACAAGCTCATAATATCAAGAATATCTTTTCTAATGGTAGTCAACTATATTAGGCAACCTACCAGACTCTTATAATGTCCTTCGCCAACCTTTTAAGCTCCATCTTCTTTTTTAAAACATCATCTTTTGATTCATAGGAGTTGTTGTAGACTTGAATTCTTCCATTTTTAACTTTATGAGGATTTCTTTAGCATATTTCTGTTGGCATATGAAGATTTCATGTCTTTTTTGCTAAATTTCTATTTCAAAAAAGTAAAACATTTCACCAAGGTCTATGATTTCAAAAATTTCAATCATTTCGGTCTTGAACAAATTGATCAAATTCAAATTGCTACCTGTAAGTAGCTAGTCATCTACATACAAAGAAACAATGATTAAGTTAGAATTTTTTTTTTCTAATATAGAGTGTAGACTCGCTGAGAATTTTTGAAAATCCTATGCTCAGAAAATGAGCATCTATTCTGCTATACCAAGCTTTAGGAGCTTGTTGTAAGCCATAGAATTGCTGAGTTATATACTATTAACCATGTGTTTAGATACAACATTTTTAATAGATTAGTTCTTTATTCATTTAATAGAATATATGTTCATTTATGATGGATGTTTACTTATATAATAGGTGACTTAATGTATTGACTTTTAGCTTATACACACAAGATTCAATCATCGATTCTTGTAGATATAAAGTTTTTTTCACAATCTAAAAGGGGAATTGGATATGCCACCGGTACAATTGTAGCACAAGAATATATGTAGTTTATCTTGATTTTGAGAATTATATAGTTTGTGTTCTTGTGAAAGTGCATTTTGCATGTATTGTACAAGACCGAGTAGAGATATTTTCTTTAGACTGGCTACAAAAGCATAATGTCGAAACTGTTGAATGTAATTATATTCTTAATCCTGATATATCTATTATGATCTGTATATGTTAGTTATCGTTTGGATTTATTAAACCGTATGATTCTAAGACGGGTTAATATGCTTGGTAGGTTGAATGATGATAATATATTGATGAAATAATAATTTAGATTTCCGAATCCATGTCTCGACATAAAGATTAATGATATGCCTATTTGAGAAGCTTATAGATTTCATCGTGTCAAACCCCGCAAGTGGATTTATGAATTCAACACATGAAATAAGATAAGTAGAGATCTAAAGTAAATCTAACCATTGAATTAAATGCGGTAGTAATTTAATTTATTGATTAATATAAGTAATCTTAATATGGGAAATTATATATATGTTTAATAGAGAATTTTAAAAAGGAAAAGTATGTGCTTTTCTTTATTCTAAGGAAAGGGATAAGTATTGGACTTGTTATATTTTAAGGAAATGGAGAAGTATGTGTCTTTGTCTATTCTAAGGAAAGAGAGAAGTACATGTCTTTTTCTATTCTAAGGAAAGATATTGTATTCCCTTGGACTAGGAAAAAATCTCTATAAGTAGGGATTCTTCTAACCCTTGAAAGAATTAGTTTTCTATTTGATACTTTCCCACCAAGTATTGAGAGAGTTCAGATGTAAACTTGAGATCAATGTAGAAGACCAAAGAACTGCCATCTAGTTTGTGGACTAGCTTGTCAATTCACTTGAAGGTTCCATCGTGTGGACTAGCTTGTAGATTCGCGTGAAGGTATCTTCTCATTCATCAAGAGGTAAATCTCGAATAAAATTTAAGAAATCTTATGTGTCTAGCATAAACTATATGTTGTCTATTATTCGTGTAAACAATATGATTATGGTATGCTTCCGGTTTCCATATAGTTTTCCAACAACAAGGCCTACTCTAGAAGGTGCACTTTGTCATCTTTGCCTTTGATATAAAAACATTCAGGTTGTTCTACAAATATTACTTATTCAAGGTACCCATTTGGGAAAGCTAATTTCTTATCAACCTTGTGTATCTTCCATCCCCATAGAGGTGGTAAAGATAAAAAAAATTGTATCGTATTCAAACGGGTGACAAGAGTAAAAGTTTCTGAAAAATCTACTCCAAACATTTGTGCGTACCGTTTTGCAACAAGCCTTGTACTTTTTTATGGAACCATCATTATTAGGCTTCGTTTTATTAACCCAGATGACTCTAATAGCCTTCTTGTGCGATGGTCTGTCAACCAACTACCATGTGTTGTGATTTTGTATCATTTTGTGCTCATCCTGCATTACATATCCCCAGTTTTCTTATTTGGCTGCCTCCATAATTTCATTGGGTACTAAAATTGTAGCATTACACCTTTGGTTTATCTCAAAAAGTGTTCTTGTGCCTATAGTGGTGCATCATCAACATCTTTATCTTAAAATTCTATATATTCTTTTTGTTTTAAATCATCTTTCCTAGTGTAGGTGTCATTTTCACGAACTTGACATACTTGCCAACAATGATTTTGTTAGTTGAAGTTTATTGATCCAATATTCTTTTGAGACTCTGTTGTATCCTACAAAAAAATTCCGGATTCATCCTTCTTATCCAACAAATCTCTTTTAACCTGAGATAAATATGAAAACAAAGACAACAAAACATTTTTAGATATGATAAGAAAGGTTTGTAACGAAATGAAGCCTCTAATGGTGTTTTCTTTACCAAGGCCTTAGTTGGCTATATGCTTAGTGGAAATACTACAGGATTTGCAGCTTCAGCCCAAAATTTGTTTCGCAGACTTTTATCATGGAGAAAACACCATGTCATCTCTATTAGCATTCTATTTATTCTTTCCACTACTCTGTTTTCTTGAAGAGAATACGGTGTTGTTAGCTAATACTCAATTCCTACTTCGTTAGAAAACTTGTTGAATTTTTCTGAAGTAACCTCGATTCCATTATTTGTTATTATCACTTGAATGCTGCAACCGCTCTAATTTTTCACGAAGCCTTGTATTTAAAGAATACATTAACGACCTTAGATGTATAATTAAAAAAATAAATGCAATGTTATCTGGTACAATCATCAATAAAGCCAATATTGTACTTGCTATCCTTTAAAGATTGTGTTTTTTGAGGTCCGTTTACATCGTGAATATGTTGCGACATTTTCTTTCACTACAAGAGAAGTATTAATTACCTAGGGATAGTATAGTAAATTCGCATGTAATTTGATTTCTTGTGAAATTTCATTGCAACATGAAATCCGATGAAAAACCTTCGTAGGTAACTCTTACACGCAGATTTATACAAGCCCTAGGTAATTTACGTGGGGAATTTAAATCTGCAGGTATGTCACTTACGGATATATCTGCGATAACTAACGAAAATTCTTGTGAATATTTTGCTAAATTTCTTATTAAAACGAAATTTCTTGAAAATTTTCGTAGAAATATTTCGGAAGTGATTCCCCATGAAGTACCCCAAGTAAATCATAGGAGTTTGGAGATGATTTTTTTAAAACAAGAGGAAGTTTCTTGTGGATATATATGAAAGTATTGCTCAAGATAATACCAATGAAATGAAACGTGCAAGAACCAACAAAAACACCATTCACGATATATCACTTCATTAACCATAAAAACAGAATTCATAATTTATAATTTATGATTCTTTTGAAAAGAAACCTGCATGATCAATAGTTTCTGATTCTTCAACATACAAAAACAATATACAACTCAAATATGAATCCTAAACATTATTATCAGCTATCTCAATCCCCATTTGCATGATGTGCTATAATGGGCAGAACAATTGTCATTCACGTCATTATGGGCAAAATCACTACTATATATTCATGCTATCAAAGTCATCACCACTTTTATTCTTATAAGCTTGATTGTCTTCTTGAGATTGTTGCTCATTTGGACATGATGTGTCGTATACATGCTTCTTTAGTAAGTCTAATTCCCTCCTCATCCTCTTATTTTGGTGACGCTCTTTCTGCGTTTGAGCATACAAGTCAGCATTGGAAGCATTTTACTTACATTTAATCATATCATCAATTCCTCTCGATAGAGTTTATTTTGATTGGTCAACCGAAGGATCCAATACCTTTAAAACTTCATTTTTTCTTTCCACCAAGAGATTGCACACAGATATCCATTTAGGTTAATTAAGAAGGTTGACCAGCGAAATTAGTTTCATCTTCCGCAGCTGATGCACTTTGAGAAGCTAATAATTCTTGTCTATTTCTTTTAGAAGTATTCTGCATTAAAACAAGTTATTCCAAACAATATTTAAAGGAAAATCTCTAGCTCTCACCACAAACAAGAAATCATAAAAAGCAATATACATACATGTCAACATTGATATTAACAAATAAAATATATTACATAAGATCTTAGGATGACGGCTCACTTTCTTGAATGCCATTAAACATGCCTATTGTAACATCTCACAACTAGAAAGAACTAGAAAGGAGTTTAAAATCAGGAAATACTTATTTTGGAATATATAAGGAAATTTGGAAATTTTAGTAAGTTAAAAGTGAGATATTTGTCAACTTCAAACGACAATAACTCCTAGCTTAGAATGAGTTAGGTGTAGTTCCAGATATGGTTGGAATTTCTTGGAACGATTTTCAAATGCCGCCAAGTTTGTGCAATTTTGAGTTTGTATGAATTATGCACTTTGGAAGTTCGGTTGTTGGATTAAGAAAATGTCCAATTACGGGATTCTAAAGGGTATTTTAGTCTTTTTACTACCCTATTATTTTAATCCATTTTTAGGAGTTCAATAGGGGTCAAGACTTAACTTTTTAGTTTTCGAATTTGGGATTTTCAGGTTAGGTCTTAAGAGAAAGGAAGAAGGGAATAATGGCAAATTCATCAATATTAACCAAGAATGTTGGTGTTTTTTCCAAATGATTTCTTCTACCAGGTATGTGGGTTTCTCTCTCATAACGATGGGTTTGTTCACCCACGTGCCAATCATGTTTGATTCAACATAATCTAGTTCAAAAACTATTGGATTTTGAATGTTCTTGTGGGTTGTTCTTGAATTGCATACATTCTTGAACATGAGTTGAAGTTTATGAATTTCTTGAGGTAGAAAGTGTTGTTATTGAGTTTATTGGGTTAGATCCTTATGTATATGATTTGGGTGCATAAATACAAATTAATTTTGAGAAATAAGTCAAATTAGAACGATTTAAGGTCAGAAAACAAGAAGAGATTTTCGACATGCGTAACCTGGGATGGTTAGGCGTGGTGTGCCCCATCTTCACCAGAGGTCCTTTGGTGGCGCGCATGCAGTGCACCCAAATGAGGCCTCTTAACTTTGGGGCTGGAGAGGAGTGCCCCTGATGTGTCTGGATCGGTGTTCTTCACTTAGTATTTGCAATCCATTCTATTAAGCCTTTATAAAGTATTTTAACACTTCATAATGATTCTAAGTACTCTAAATGACTTCTAAACATATAGAAATCATCTAGAAACATGAATTTTAACCTTGAAAACATAACTTCCAATTCAAGGATAGTTAAGAGCAAAGTCTAGAATGTTCTTATAGTCTTTTCAAAAAGTATTTTGCAAATGCTTTTAACTTTGTTTTAAAACATAAATATCAAGTTGAGTAAAGAGTAAAGATAAGGAGAAGAAGTTCATTTCAAATTTCTTATGTTTTTAGAAATGTTTTAACTTGTTTTAAGATTTAAGTTTGAGTTAAATTTAGAGTAAAGTGAAGTCTTTTCTCAAAAAAAGTATATGGGGACTAAGTATTCCCAAGGAGGTATAAAATGTTTTCACATTTAAATAAGTAGGGAAACTGAGATTTCCGAAAGAGCTATTGTCACATTCGGGAATACCCCCTAGACGTAATCAGCGTCGTTGTCTTATTTGAGGACTAAGACTAGCTTGTTTTCTTCCATCATTACATTCATAGGTAAAATTTAGCAGAAATTTAAAAATTTTCATTACTTCTACTCGTAGGTTTACATAGACCTCTACATATCCATAGCAGATATATATATGGAGTATACATAGACCCTTTCTATCGGAAGATTATTTAGTCTTCTACTTTTATTGCACATATACATATATATATATAACATAAAATACTCATAATAGTCGTCTCATCTCATAACCATGTAATAAGAGTGTATTAAATTGGGCCTAAGTCATACATCATTGAAACAAGACCGCATATAGGTCATACAAATGTTTAGTATCCAAATGAAAGGAAAGGAACATAAGAGTCTTAATGCTAAAAACAACATCATGGATTGATAGTGGCATCACCCTCGGAAAGTTAGGGCCTACCCTACTTGGATGATTAAGAAATTCAAGTCTTCTTCAATGTCGTCTCCAAAAGCCCTTCAACGACCGGAACCTAAAATGTTGATTAAAAGGAAGAAATGGGGTTATTACACCACTTTTACTAAGTATGAGACCATATGAACATATATTTTTAAATAATTCTAAGAAAAGGGACATTTCAATAAGTATGAAATTTACATTGAAAACCTATTTGACTTCATGAGATGAGTTGAAGAACACACTTTACTTATGTTCAAGAGTAATAGCATGTTGACTCCATGATTGTGTGTTGAGCATGATTTTATTAGAGAATGTATTTCCTCCTATGAATATGAAAAATGTTGAGTTTCATGAATAATGGGCTGTTAGATGTAGTTTCAGTATCTTATGATGCATTGATTAAGTTTGCTTGCAGTTGATGTTTCCTCCTTTGAATTGTGTATTATTTTAATGTTTCATGCATGTTGGGCTGGTAATTTGGAGTCTTTAATTCCATAAAGTGTCTATATAATCATTTCGAAGACAAAAGTTTCCAAGGGGTATATTTTGTAATACTCCAGAAACTAGTAGGCTAAGTTAGAGCTTAAACATGAGGATTAATGTCGTAAACGTACCTCCCGGTACCTTAATATATAGGGTTTTGTCTTAGAACGTCAAGGTAGAACCCCCAAAAGACAAAACATGGGTCCTTGAGGAGGACCTTAAGAAGTTGTCTTGGAAGTTACCCACAGATGGCACCCATCCCTCGTGGATTAGGCCATGCCTCGAGGGTAAGGAGTCTAGGCGAGGTGCTGAGAACCAAGAATCAAAACCCTGACGACAGTTCACCAGAACGGGTCGTGGTTCTAATATAGGTCTGTCAGTTAGGGGCACGGTTCACCAGCATGCGACGTGGGTCCATCCAAAGATCATGGCTGTGTGGTAGTGGGTGAGTCCTGAAACTTCCTTTTGGCAGTTACACTTAGGGGCATTAAGGGGTTTCCCGGTTTAAATTAATATTTAGTGACACAATTTTTTACTAAATTAGACTAAATGTATAAGGGTTTTAAGTTACTAAATCAATTCATATTCCTCATAATTCCAAATCCCCAAAGAAAGAGCTAAACCCTCTCAAATAAATATTCTCTCTCTAGAACTCCAAGGAGGAAGAAGAATGAAGGTGAATCTAGGGTTTAGGGAGCATGGTTTTTTACTCAATTTCATTGGATTTCATTGATAAGGTATGGAAGTCCATCATCAATGTATAGATATGATCCATGGCGTCCCTTTTAAACCATTATTTCGAAGACTAAAATTCCCCAATAGCTAGGGTTTTACTCCAAGTCATGGATTCATTTCAAAAACAATTCTATTGATTTAATTACTTTTTATTTTGATTGAATTGATGTTTATTATAGTTTTATGATGAAATCCCCCAAAAATACACGAAATCCCTGTCGTGCCCCATTTTTCGCGAAAAACGGGTTTTGTGCACGACCTAACAACTCTTTTGGGATTTTGAGTTTGGAGTCACCACCTAACGAATTAAGGCGCGTTAGGGCACCTATCTAACCCAACTAAGTCTAGCTAAGGTCAACGAGCCAGAGATCAGGGTAAGGGTTCAAATTACCTCGAGGGGAAGGTGTTAGGCATCCCTCGAGGTCCACAAATGTGGATTCCGACCGTATCTCATGCAATCTCACAAGTAGCAAATAAGGTCACTTCATTTATTAATTTATTTAAGCTTGCTAAGTGATAACAAATATAAAAACAATTAAGACTATTTTATTATTTTTATTAATTTAAACGTGCAAGGCTAGGTGATAGCAATAAATAAACAATCAACCTTTATTTTATTTCTTTTAATATACGAGACTATGTGTTAAACAAATCGAACAAATAACTCATATTATTATTTTAATTAATATTTAAATATGCGAGACTAAATGATAACAATAAAATAGGTATACTAAACAATTAAAGAGATAAGCGAGAGGATAGAAAAAAGACAAATAAATAAACAAACAATTTTATTATTTTTTATTTTAATCTACCCAAATAAATATAATTAAACAAACAAATAAAAGGGTAAAAGGGAAGGGAGACTCAAAAGAGACTTTTTGGATCAGCACTCGACTTTGTTTTATTTCCGATAGGCTGCCGTATAGGGACAGACAAAACCAAAGTTTGTCTTTCAAGCCTGAGTCGATATCATCATCTCCGTAGGGCCAACTACCCGTACCCAACCAGCGCATGCATTTCGTACCTAAAAGGTGCCTAATCGTCCCAACTTTATTGTCCAAGAGGCATTGGACTCTTAAAGGGTGGGTTTAGCCAAAATAGAATATAAGGCCCTCCTAGACACCAAGTCAAACAGACAAGACAAACAACACGGTCATTTTAGCACGGTAGGTTTCAATTTGACCTCTAAATTTAAATAGACATGCTTGCAAACAACACATAATTGTGAAAGGTTTCATGCTAAGTGTGTGAGCATACAAAGTTACGATAACAAAACAAAGATTAATTAGAAGGGCAAATATGACATGGATATAGATTTTAGTGTTAACCTTAAAGTGAGCAACAAATAGTGACAGCAAAGGATATGATTACACATGCACATATATTAAAAATAGTAGTCGAATTAATTATTATGATAGAAAAATATTTTATAACAAGAGACTTAATTTGTTTAGGGCAGAAAATTATTTTAAGGACACCAAATTTTATTTATTTAAGGCAGAAAATTATTTTTTAAGAACAATAAATAAGTTGATTATTAAATACAACCAATTTTAGATAAGTGACAAATTTATTATTGGTGCAGAAAATTGCTTTTAGAATATTGATGGATTTACAGATATGTTATTAATGTAAAAATATATATATTTTAGGCATAAACTAATTACAATGAAAAAAAATTAATTAATGGCAGATTTTAGATGCCAAAGAGGTTAATTATGATGCAGAAAAATATTAACTATTATTTTTTAAAAGATTTTTATAGGCAAAATAGTATGACAATTTTTAGGAAGAAACACAAAATAATAATGTATGCAGAAAATTGCTCTTTTTCATAGAGTTGAAAATATTGATGGATTATCTAGTTGTAAAATATGCTGAAAATTATTAGGGAATGACTTTAATGCACAATCTTATTTAATTAAATTCTATATTCATATTTTTAAAATGAACATATTGAAACTTATTAATAAGAATTCATATTAACAAACAAGAGACAAATTGATAATTAAAGCCATTGCTCCTTTTAATGTAAGTTAGTATACTAGAGCTTAGCTTATGATTCCTATGATTTCTAGGAGATCGAAAGTTAAAACGACACCTATAGATGATGCAAAAATATTTTAGTCCTATAAGCATGCTTTCTAACACGAAAACATTACAAATTTGCGTATAATCCCCCTCCCCTTAGACGATCCCCCAAATAAATTTATGTATGAGAGCTTTAGAGTTATAGAAATATTACAAAATTCAAATAAATAAATAAGAAATATATAGATTCAAATATATGAATTAAACAAATAATCTTTCTTCATGGCTAATCTTCAACTTGAACTTCAAGTTTGGAACCTGTCAAAGCAATCAAATAACCACACAAGTGATCATATTTATTTATAAAAATGAGACACACATGCAATTGCTTAACCACAAATTATACACATAGAAAATAATTAAACAATCACCTTACACAAATGTATGAATGCAAAAAAAAAGAAAAACTAACCGGTTAAGCAAAAGGAATGGTAGCAATGGAAACGAATTGATCCAATTCTTACTACAAGCCTAGCTCTTGTGTTAAGAGAGAGCGAATGAGTTGATGAGAAAACTTGTTATGAAAGAACTTGTGATTGAGAGTGAATGAGTGTGTGAATGAGTTGATCAAATAATGAAGGGAGGGGGTCTTATTTATATAGCAAAGAGGGGGAGAGCACATAAGGAAAAGAATAAAATTAGAATAATTAGGAGTACAATATTCTTTTACCTTATATAAAGAAGAGACAAAACAATATTATTTTACCATATATAAACAAGTAAGAAAATAATCAATTTTCAAGTAAGGAAAAAGGAATCAATTAATATATTTTTTTATTTTAAAGGAGCCAAATCAGATTTATAAAAAAAAATATTACCAATTTTAAGCAAGTAAGAAACAAAATTAGGAAGGGTAATATTTTTTTTTTCTTAAATAAAGAAGGGCCAAAATCAGAAAAATATTTAAAATGCTCATTACCAAAAATAAAATAAGCTATAATAAAGTTAGGAAGACAATATCCTTTTACCTTAAATAATGAAGCACCAAAATATATTAAATTATTGTTATGCTACAAAAATATAAATAAATAATAATAAATTAGAAAGAGTAATATATTCCTTGAATAAAGAAGGGTTAAAATCAGAAAAAGTTTTAGAAAATCATTACCAAATATGAACAGGTAAGAAATATATTTTCCTTAAAATAAAGAAGTGTAAAAAAAAGATTTTATTTACATTCATTTTACCAAATATCGTATTTTTACCAAATAGGGGCAAGTAATAGTTGGCATGCTATAATTAAACAATATTAGACATAAGGAATAAAATAGTTATATCAATTTACAGCATTACAATTCTCACAGTCAAAGTGAGTAAATCAATCAAATTATTTATTTATTTCTTTCATACCAAAACAATATGACAAATAAGAGATTTCGTCCAACCTTAAGTTAAGAGTGACAAACAATTAATCATGCTTGCATCTACCATAAGCAAACTATCAATTAATTTATCATGATTCAAACAAGAAGCAAGACTAATTAACCAGAAGGGATATATAACGGATTACTAATAGCAATGATCAGTCAACATACCAATAGCCAAAAATCATTAACAATTGACAACAAAAATATGAACAAGTAATTAAAATCACCAAGATTTATCTTACGCATGAATAACAAACATGAAATGCACATTAGAAAGAAATGAACATTAGAAAACCCATACCTGGACGGATCCATAAAAATCCGTCATAAGCTCTTCGGAAAACTTGTCAGATTTCACTGTTTTCCTTGCGAAATTTATGGCCAACGTTGTCACTGTTGGATATCTTGTCCACCGGAGATCCTCGCCTGGATGCTAATGTTGTTGGTTCCTCGACAAGCTGCTGCTCGGAAGAAAAATGGAGATGAGAGGAGGCGAGGAGGCACTGCCTCTAACTTCTAGCTGGCGGCTGCTGCTTCCTCGCTGCTAGAGATGTTGTTTCTGCCGTTCGTCGTCCGCTGCTCGCCTTCAAAAAATTGAGAGAAAGAAGGGGAAGGGAAGGAGAAGGGAAGAAAGAAATGGGGAAGAGAGAGCGATGAGAACTAAGAGAGGAGGGCCAGCCTGGTCGTTCGCCTCCTCTGTACAGCTGCTGGCCGAGCGCAGGAGTCCTCGCCGGTGACTGCTGCTACTGGCTGCTCGCCGGTCACTGTTGTGATGCTGGCGGGAGGCGCTGGAGAGAGGGGTGGAGGCGGAGGAGAATAAGGGAGGAGAGAGGAGAGGAGAAGAAGAGAGGAGGGAGGAGAGGAAGAAGAAGAGGGAATGAGAGGAAGAGAGGAGAGGGGGCGGCTGCTGTCCGTTGTTGATGCCGCCGGTCGGAGCTGTGTGGCAGTTTGTTGGAGTGGAGAAGAAGAAGATGGGTCGCCAGGGAGAGAGAAGGACGGGAAGGGGGAGGAAGCGGAGGAGAGAAAGAGAAGGTGAGGAGAGGAGACGGAGACAGAGGGGGTCGCCGGAAAAATATAGGGAGAGAAGGGAGAGCGACGCGGAGAGAGAAGGGCGGAGGGGAGCGGAGCGTCGCCGCCTCTGATGGTGGCATCTTCGCCGGAGCACACAGAGAGAGGGAGGGGCGGTGGCTCTCTTTTTGGAGAAGAGAGGGAGAGGAAAGGGAATAGATTTTAGGTTTAGTTATTTGATATATTAAAAGAAGGATTTGATCTCAACCGTTGATCTAATTTGAAATGAAGGGCTAGGATTAAATCTACGATTTATTTTTAAGATGGATGGATGAGATAAAGTTTAATATTATATGGGACAAGATATGGATTGGCTAAAATTGCAATTAAATTGGCTAGAATTGAAATGAAAGAGTGGCTATTATTGTAATAAAATTTGAATTGGAGTGGCTAGAATTGGAAGAAATTAGAATAGAATAGGCTAGAATTTAAATAATTTTAAGGAATGTGTAGGAATTACTATTTAAATAAAATACAACATATATTAAAATATTTTTATATAATTGAAAATCATTTAAATTTTAAAATATTTTAATAATATTGACGATAATTTTATAAAGTAACACATACTAAATATATAATTTTCAAGCAAAATCGACAAAATATTCTAACTTTAAATAAATTTTATAATACGTATTTAATCTAATAGTATTCCTAAAATGGTTAAAGGTCGGTCAAAATTGGGTGTCAACAATCCCCATATACCCCATTTATGACCCTTTGATGTGGGTGAATTGAATATTATGAGATTATGCATGTAGTAATTGAATTATTTGAATCATGTTATGAGAATGGTGCATGATTATGAGGTTAATGTATATGCTTTAAGAACACTTCGAGTGTAAAGTGAATATGCATATGATCTAGTTGTTGTATAGTTGGAAGATTGTCCCCATGTACACACTTATGTATGAATATGATATAATATGGAAGGTTTTCTCAAAATATGATGATTTTATGGTTGAAAATTTAATTTAACTTATTTAATCAAGGAGCTATAGTAGGAGGTATGCTTGATTGAGTGTCAAGACATTCTTCCATGAGTATGAACTTAAGTCAAGACTTAATGTGTAACGACTCAAAATGAACTAGGTTAAATAGAGCCTAACATGTGTGATATGAGTTAATACGATATAAAAATGATGAATTGTAGAATTAGAAGTCAGTTTCAATAGTTTGGAAATCAAACGTCAAAGAACGACCATGATGTTCGGAAGTTAGCCTTTGTATGTGCTAGTTTGTTCTAGATTACCTTTGCATATTCATGTGTTCTTTGGTGTCTAAATTAATAGGAGAGGGATCTAAGATCTAGATTACATGTGTAGGGTTGAAATGTCCAGGTAGGGATCCTCAAGGACCACCCCAAGGGTCCTTGAGGAGGACCCAAACCTTGACAAGAAAGCTGCCAAAACAATCCCAAACGACGCCCCCTATTGACGCTTCTTTGCTCAAACGACGCCCCATTGTTTGGGGGCATAGCTCCACACATAGTGGTGGGATATTATACCCCATTTGTTGAGGATCTTACCAAAACATCGGACCATTAGGACGGTCCATTGGTTGATCGACGACCCTTTAATTGTATCCGTCGATTGACAGCTGCAACTTTCTACAGGTGTCTTAGCCAAGGCAAGGAAAAGTTGGGAAATTTACCTAGCGTCCCTTATTAAGTCATGGGCGGTTATTATAGGTTTTTTAGCTAATTTATGTTATTTTATAATCCTAAAACCTAATTTAGAATTCACTTTCCAAATCAAAACCAAAGATCAAAATAGAATTCTCTCTAGACTCCATTGATGCTTGAAGCAAGGTTCAAGCTAGGATTGAAGATCTTCATTGATTCCTCCATCATTTTCGTGGATTTCCTTAAATAAAGGTGTGGTGATTCATCCGTGATTCTTATTCCATTCAAGGAGCCAATTTTAAAGTATTTTCAAGGGTTTTCAAAGATCACCCAAAACTATGAAATCCTACTTTTAATTCTAAGTATGAGTTCTTGCATGAAAAGGTTTTAAGTGATGTTTTATGGATTGATCAATGTTAATTGAATGTTTTAAGATAAAAAAACTCTATGAACCCATGTATAACATGAATTCCTATTTTTGACTTTAATATGGGTGAATTGATCATGGCTTAATTATATTGAATTCATGTGTAGATTCTACTGGGCTATTTAATTATGTATTGGTTAATGTTAGAATTGTTCATGACTTCCTTATACTATTGATATCTATATTGAGTATTGATTTATCATTTATTTGGTTGAATTAGTGGCTCGGTCTTATGTATATTGTTATGGGTTATATCTCTATTATGTGAATTTTTAATGGAAAGGCTAACGGAAGATGATTATGGGTATGGGAAGGTGGTTAGTTTTAATTCCTTTGTTTAGCATTTAATTAATATTGAATTATTCTTGTTTGGCATGTTGCACGTATGAGGGCGGTTTTTACTTGATATAATTATTATGAACATGGCCTTATCGGCATTATATTGTGAAATATGGTATAATCATGATAATGTATATGAAAAGGTATAAAGTGAAGTTTTTATGTGATGTCTATATGATCATGTATTAGTATATTATACTATAATTTGATATGTTGCCTCTCTAATTGATGATACATGATGTGAAGGACTAGGGAGAGCCTTTAGAGAATGTTGTGGTATTTTGTGTGGTAGACTAGTTGTCCCTACTTGGTACTTGAAAAGGTATTGAATGAATGAAAGAACGAAAGTATAGGATCGGTAAAGCTAAGTTGGTGCCCTTCCTTGAATGATTAAATGAGGTATTATAGATCATGTCTTGAATCGGTAGACCTAAGCATGGTGCCCCTTCTTGATAAGTCTAGAATCCTAAGTGAAGGTAAAGCCTTCAATAAGTAAAGAAGGTAAAAGAATAAAGAACCATAAAAATATTGAAAAGTAGGTCAAGAATGTGAAACCTTGAATATGATAAGAAGGTTAATAAGAAGCCTTGAAGTGAAAGACTATAATGGTGTCCTTCTTGAGTGGAATGATGGACCTATGGGTAGGTTGGCTGGAACAACGTGAAACCATCTCTAAGGAAGTCATAAGAGCTATCCAAAGTCCTTGGTTGGCATTCTTAGTGAACCCATCCTTGGAATAAACATTGTTGTGAGTTGGTAGGGCGTAGTGATAGTAACTTCTCTAATACACCTAGGGAATGATTTACTCTATGAGAACAAAGGAAAGCACCGATTGACTATACTTCTGGTAGTATTTGTACTTTAGATGAGACTAGAGTACAAAGAAGCCTTTGATATTCTTTAACCATATGCCAACATGGGATGACTACTAGTTCTACATTTGGGAAGTGGAACACCTTCCATGGTGTGGGGTCTTATGACATCGGATTCCATACCTAGCTAGTATGTCTAAGTCGGTTAGTGCCTATTCTAAAAATATGGGATGTGCATTCTAGTATTGAGAAAGTTCTACAACGTGTAGGTAGTAGAACGGGACACTATCTACACATGGTCACGAGTAGGCTTCGAAGGTCCTAGGATGAGTTTCCTAGGTTCTCCAAGACCATTATGAAGTCCTCTAAATGTTACTTGTCTCTTAAATGTCTTAATGAACAATGTTGACTTTATTTGATACATGTTGAATAGAAAGGTTCTTATCTAGGGTGCTTTGAGGATTTCTTAGGTAGGCTTGAAGATGGTGTATGGACGGTCTCTTCATGTATTAATTAGGCGAGTCTTAAAGTAACTTTAGGTAGAGAGTCTAAATGACTAAAATGGAATAATCTTATTTTGGAAATTCTTGAAGATCACTTAGGTGTGTGTAAAGGGGTTCTATGGGCTGCCGCTTCATATCTTACTTAGGTGTGTCTTAGAATGACTTTGGTAGGAGGTCTATAAGTTTATATGTTTTCTCAGTGATGATACTTTTATATTGTGGATTACTTGAATACGTGATATATGTGAAGATTGATTTGAATATGGTTCTTATACTTGTTTTATGAGGTTTTATCAAAAGAGCATGAAAAGCATACTTTAAAGTAAATATCCGTTTTTGCATGGTTTTATTGCATGTTCAACATACTTAGTGCATTCAATGTTTTAGTTCCATATGTTTTTCTATTTCTACAAGTGTAGGTGGCAAGTAAGGATTCCCTTAGAAGTTGAAGCTTGGGATATAACATTCTCTCAAGATTGGTATGTCCTCATATGTTTGAGGACATGACTCATGTTTTAGTTTCCTTTTCTAAAAGACATTGTAATAGACTATAGTTTCTTTTCAAATCGATGTAAGGGTTGTGAACCTACAGTATTATATGAATCTACGATTGTTATGACGAGACTTAGTTCTTCCTTATGATTTTATAAAATAGTGTGACTATTATGATGAAATTTTTTAATTGCGAACTACTTTGTTAATATATATGCGATGAATGATGTCTAAGGCCTTTTACAAGATGTCTGAGAGGTCGAGTACGCCGTGTAACTTCTAGGGTACACCCCAGGTCATCACAAACTCCATGGGTATTAATTCCTAACACCAAGTTGATAGTAAAATATGGAAGCCCTTACCTTAATAGAGCCTGTGTTTCTAGGAGCAATCTCTTGGAATGGAAGCCCTCACGATAATAAAGGTTGGGGTTTATAGTAGCAATCACCTTACTCCGTAAACTATGTACCCTCATAGGTATTTAGCTAGTGGACTCACCTAAGCTAAGATTATGGTTTTACCCTAGGAAAGTAGGAAAACCCCATTTTTTTGTGCGGCAGACACCAAATTACATGTTTAGATCACACGGACTATGTCGGTTAAGGCTTATCCCACTATGATGGTATAAAAAATAATATGAGTTATGAACTAAAGTTACTCAATAAACTTTACTTAGTATGGATGTGATTATGGCATCTTATTGATAAATTGCACAAGTATGCTTTGAGGGTATTTATGTTGTGGTCCTCTAATGGTATGATGATTTATGAGTTTATTATGCTTATGACTTGTGCTTTTCCATTCTATTCAAAATGATGCTTTAAACTAGTAAATGGCATGCATTCAATTAAAATATCCTTTTTGCATTTATTATGAGTTTATCTATGTCATACTTAGTGTATTTTTTGTACTAACCCATATTTTCCTACATTTTCCCAAGTGTAAGGTCTTGTTCTCAAGGTTGTTCCCATTCCTTGAAATAACGAGAACACTTGGAAATTTTTCCAGAAAAGTTGCAAAAAGGTCAGATGAAGAAAGACTCATCAAATCGTTTGCGGAGTCAGCGGGTTCTTAGGCGAGCAAAAAGTACTAGCACACAATCTATAAAAACTCAAAACAGGTCGGTGATATTCAAGGCCATTTGGCGAATCACCGACACCAATTCTAGCTCGGTGGAAGTTAAAATATATTTTTGGGGTTAAGGGGCGCAGAAAGTCATATCAATAAGGCTTTAGGTGAGTCACCGAGTTAACTTAGCGCGATTAGGCACCTCTTCAAAAGTTACATAACATAAATGAAGAATTAAAGGAAATTAAAGGCGATCTATTCGGGGTTTGGCAAACCGCTGAACTACTCGGCGAGCCCGACTTGGCTCGCCTAATGGTACTTCGTGCAAATTTTAAACCCCACCCTCAAAAATAAAATGAAACACATACATTGTCATATTCAACCAAGACGCATACTACCCATGCCCTCGGGGGTACTCAGACTTCACCCAAATTGGTCAAAATTGGCCATTTGACATCTTGTGCCCTTACGAAAATGACGTCAACTCTACCATCATTGGGAAAACCACATCATTTAGAACAATTTGGAGTTACATAGAATTCACTCCAATAGACCCAATATATTTTCAGTGCAACCCTACAATTTAGACTCGTAAACAAGCAGAACAAGAGAATCGATCAAATATTCACAATCAGGAACTAATTTAACTCATTATGGGTGGTACAATAATTAAACACAATCAAATCATTCTACCCAACAAAAATCAACATCAAATTACTGAATCATTGTATTTAAACCACATTCATAGTACGAACTTCAGTAAACCAATATTAATACAGAATTTTTATTTGTAAAGCTAGGCAACAACAATCCACAATTCCGAGCATCGATTTCACACGATATGGGAATTAAACATGAAAATAAGAAAGATTTAGTACATGGTAATAGAGTACAAGGATTAAAATTGGAGAAGATGAAGTATTTTGAAATTCTAAGTCGTTTGGCCTATAAAACCTTTTACTTCCCGCTACCTTCAGCGGAGTAAGTCGTGCCCACCGAACCACTCCATGATGTGTCGAGTATTCATTTAGCTCGTTGAGTTTGATTGAATTTCCAACAAATTGGGGGTTCAAAGGGCGGACAATGTCAGGGCTCGCCGGCCTTTTCGGAGAATCGCCGATTGAGAATTTAACCAACATAGCTATATAGAGTTACCCTTTAAATATGATGGTTCCAAGGATGGTCAAAGTCGGGGCTCGGCGACCTGCTCGGCATGCTGCCGACTAGACTTTGGCTCACCAAACTACCTATTTTCCAACACTTTTATCTTTTAAACCTCCACAATCAACACTAGTTATTTATTCAAAATAAAAATTAAACCATCAAAAACATGAGCTATCTCCAAAGAAGCGCCTTATTTAATGTTGTGGAACAACAAAAATACTAATTCAAGGATCATTCATTCTGTTTTCCAAAGTATTACTTTGTAGGCCCATTTTTGGGCATGGGTTTCAAATAAGAATAAATTTTACCCATTTTGGTTTCCAATTCTTTAATTGTCAATGAATGTGATGTGACCTTCTGATTAAGTGTAGAAACATCCACCTTCATCTCCTTCAACACCTTATCCGACCTTTCAACTTTGATGAGCATGTCTTTCGTACATATATTTTCTAGTAGCTTTGACTTTTGATGCTCATGGGGTGGTACATGCCTCTGACACCCTCTATTTCGTTCCAAGTAACGTTACAATCACGCCAATCTCTTTCATGATCTCTCAAGACATCATCTCTATTCCAACCTAGAATTCATCCCAACCTTAGATATTTTCCGCGATATCCTCCTCCTTGATTAGCTAGGAAGTTCACTTCTTCATTACACATTGCTTCAATCTGAGCTTCTTCGGGGTTTTCTCCACCAATACCCACAAAAATTACACTCTTTGATCTACCCGTCACAGTTTTCACAAAGATATCCAGCTATGTCATTATTTTTGCCATGTTTTGGTGTCTCTCTTGATCCTTTTTGGTCTGCTCTTTTTTCATCCTATATGTTGGAAGAGACACTTGGTATTCATGAGTGTACCATGCCCTATTGATCTTGGTCATGAAATCAAGGATTTTCGATGCTACTTCATAGGGTTGTTACATTATATCATTGGGAACAAGCTGATCATCAACTCATTTGTTCATCGAGTCAAGGCTTCTATAGAAGTATTATAGCAGAACATTGTTCGGAAGGCCGTTAGTCGGTAACTGAAGTACAAACATCTTAAATCTCAGCCACGACTCATGGATTTTCTCACCCTCTAAGCATTTGAAACATTGGAAGTTATCTTGAAGCGTCATTATCTTTGATGGGGGAAAGAATCTCATAGAGAATGTTGTGGTGAGTTCATCCCATGAGGTGATGGAATCCCTTCGTAACTCAGCCAACCATTTTCCAGCTTCACCAATTAAAGAAAATGGGAACAACTTTAGACAGCATGATTCTTATGATATGTTCTTGAATGAGAACTGACCACAAACGTCCACAACGTTCCTAATATGCTCATGAGGGTGTAACAACTAGGAAATTTAGTAGATTAAACTACAACCTAAACATGAGGGTTAACATCAAGGTATATATTTGACCCCTTGTTTATAATTCCATCAAAGGTTAGGTTGAGGGTCGCAAGGGCAAGTGCCAAAGTAAAGGGAGCAAAGCCTAAGCCAAAGGCCACAGTTTCCCTAACTTTTTTAAGGTTCTACCTCAAGGCCACGACCAACTTCACGGCCAGTTTTGTTGAGCATAGTTCGTGAAGGGTCTCCTGTAGACCCCTTAGGCTTGTGGAAGGGATGTCCCTGAGTCCAAGATACTACCTAAGGACCACGAGCCACTTCACGACCATTGGTCTTTACTACGCCTTGTGGGAAGGCTAGTGGTCCTGCCTTCAAATTATGGAGGACAGGACTCAAGATCATAGCCATTGCCCAAGGACCAAGGGCAGGAGCATAGGTTGTGGTCTTGACCATGGCTACTGAACCCTGTCGTGGTGCGTGGAAGTGGGTTTCCAATGAAGGGTCATTTTGGTAAATTCCTAATTAGTTAGTTAATTAATGGGGTCAATTTATGTTGTTTTATTTCACATATATAAATGATTTAAATTCACGAATAACCCCATTTACTTCATTATTACCAAAACCCCAAAATAGTTCATTTTATCCAAAATATCTTTCTAGAAGTTCCCAAAGAAGAAGAAGAAGAAGTGGAGGCTAGGTCTTGAATAAACAAAGTATTTATTCTAAAATTAATGGGAAAACTCCATAAGGTATGGTGGCTTTTCATCTATGGGTATATTTAACCCAAAGAGTCCCTTCGGTACTTGATTTCAAAGCATACAAATTTCCCAAAAAGTTAGGGTTTCAATCTATGTCATGGGTTCTCTTTCGGAAACTTTCTAATGGTTGATTTATAATTGATCATGATTGAATTAATGATTTAATTTTTATTAATGAAAAATTCCCCCAAGAACCCATGAATCCCCATATCGCTAGATTGTGAATTTATGATTTGGGTTGATTGATCATAGAAGCAGGTCAAGTGATTTGTGTATATTTATTGAGTTATTGAATCAAGATATAAAACTTATCTAATGTAGTAATTATAGATGTTTGTTTTGAGTTTGATGCATAGCCATTGGAGGGAAAATCATCAAGGTTGTTGTATATTATGATACTTATGTATGTGCTTTATGATTCCCATGAAAGTAATGTGATAATAACTGCAATGAACATTTTGATAGTATTTATAGTTTATTATCAAGTATAAATTTTGAATGATGATGAAATATTGTGAAATGTTTCTTCCATGAATTGTTATACCTTGAATTGGTAGGCTTAGCATATCCTTTTCTTATGTAATCGAAAGTGATCTTGAAATCTATACCTTGAATCAGTAGGCTTAGGACATCTCGCTCTTGTGTAACTAAAGTATCTTAAATTAATTAACTTTTAATCGGTATACCTAATTATGGTAGCCCTTTCATGATGAGTCTATGAACTAATGTAATGATGAACATTTGATCTGTAGACCTAATGGTGGTGGATCTTTATTGAGGATTCAATAAGATATCCTAATAATGTACTTTGAATCAGAAGATATAATGGTGGTGACCCATTCACGTGTGTGTAGTAAGGTACTTTGGGTTGGTAGCTTTAATGGTGGTAGCCCTCTAAGTATAAGAATGTTAATGAGAATGAACTACTCTACGGGAATTTAAATCTTAGAAGAGAGTGGATACTGTAAGGTGGAAGCTCTCCCCATGTAAGGTCGGTTTTCTATGAACACCTTCCTTATCCTATAACTATGTTCCCTCATAGGTCTAATATAGTTGATCTACCTAAGCTAAAATTTTATCGGTTCTACATTAGGCAAGTAGAATAACTTGTTTCGGTGTGGGACACGACACTAGATTCATGAACTGCTGACATAGCCTATGACAATTATTGCTTATTCCCATCATGTAAGTTACGTTCTGTGTTTACTCAAGAGGTTCTATTAAGTGTGGGTGGTAGTATGGGATGTAATTCATGCATTGCACGAGTAGGCTTTGAGAGGGCTATGATGTGTTTCTCTAATGTCATAATGTCTAATGAAATGAATGTGCTCATAATGATTGTAATGAGGATGCTGACTTAAAGTCTTAATGAAATGATGAATGCTTAACTTGGATTGTTAATATGAGTTGCTTTCCTTGTCATGACTTATTGAATATGAGTGTTCCTTTTCGATGGTTTCCTTGTAGGAGTTATTAGTGTGAGTGGTATTATGCAATGTTGTTCATACATTTCACAAGTATAACTTAGGTTTATCTTAGACGATCGTTCTAATATGTTATAGTGAGTACATGGTGAATATGCTTGTGGCTTATGAGCTTATATTTAAAGATGCATGATGATTCTCCAAATTATTAAATGCTTGGTTTTCAACCAGAATATCATTTTTATCATGGTTTTTTCATGGCTAGCATACTTAGTACATATTTGTGCTAACCCATATTTTTTCCACATTCTTAAAAAGTGTAGATTCCGGATCTTAAGGTGACTGCTAGTGTTTAAAGCTTGGATTGATTTTCTCCAAAGATAGTGGTGAGTCCTCATGGTTCGAGGAAAAGAGTTGTTAATTTCTAGTTTCGTGATGTCATTCTACTTTTTGGACTATATTTAAGGGATCTGACCCTAATATTCATTCCACTATTGTATTAGATAGTCATGTGAGTCAAATTTAGACTTCTGATGTTTTTAAATAAATACTTCGATTGTATCGATTAAAAGTTTTAAATTTTGTACAATATTGTTATGTCTTATGTTATGAATATTATGAGGCTTGTATTTGGCTTTTCAGAGTCTTGTACGCCATGTTACGTCTGGATTGTAGGGTCTAGTCATGATAAACATGGTATCAGAACACAAGATGTTGGGATGATTTTTAGGATTCACGTCTCATAAGACACGTCTAGTGGTCTTGTTCATAGTATGAAGTGCTCTACATTTATGAATGAGAGGCTAAAACATATTAGGTAGCTACATTTTTTTCATTACTCTAGGTCGCGCTATAGAGTTTAACTCTATTAGATCTCTCTCATATCCCCTATATGAGGGTCTTCAAGATTCATTACTCAAAGGTTTAATGCTGAAAGGGTTGAGGGAGAAAAGGATAGTAATGATGTCAATTGCGTTGATGTGACTAGATAGGACTTTGTATGATAGCTTTAGATGATATCCTTTAGTATAAATAGGTTGCATTATTGTTATGTGTGTTTTTGAAAGATTCAATAAATGTGTTGCTTTAGAATAGGCTAGATGTGTTGAGAGAGTAGATCTTCTAAGAAGGGTAGGATTGTAATTAACCTTTGTTTAGAATCACCTTTTGTGATGGATGCTGATGACTCCATCACTTGGACTCATTTAGGGATTTATATTGAGAGACTTGGTGTCCTCAAATACGTATTTTATGCTAATATATGATGTAAAATCTTTGATTTTCAGATATTCTGATTTAGGAATAAAGCATGGACACTAATGTGCAAAAATGACAAAAGCAAGATAAAGGAATAAAGAAATGAAGGTTTGGGGATCACCCATGTTACTTGGAGAATTTCCAAGTTGCCACTTTACCGCCTAAAGGTACAGATGGCTGGAGCTAAATTAGGGGTGACTTCGACGAACAACAGTTCTATTTGGCGTGTCGTCGATCGCTTTAGCGAGGGATGACCAGGTCACTGAAAGTGCTGATTGAGATTCAAAAAAGTTATGATATGCAAAATAAAAGGAAAATGGGTTAATCACAGAATCGTTCAACGATCCCAATTCGTATCTCCTAAAATTACATTAGTTGGACCCTGAAAGAGGGAAAAATTAAGGTAATAGGAAGGACAATCGGCAAGTCACCGAACGTTCGGCGAAGATCGACTTACCTCACCTATTTGTCTCAAACAGTCACATACCAGACTTGTTTAAATTGGTTTTTGCTAGAGAGAGTATTCACAAAGAAGAGGAATAAAAGATTGAGAGAAAATACACTACGAGGAGGCATTTCAAGTGATTATTCAAGAAAGTTTTGTTAGAGATTTTTAAAGAATGAAGATTTGTTTAAGTTTGACTGTCTAATTTTATTCAATAGCTATGAAAAACATGATAAATGTAGATTTTCAACTTTTTACTAGGATTGTCTAAAACCCTCTTCTTAGGGTTTTGGCTACGTGACTAATTGTTGAGTTCTACTAATTGGTTGTTATTGATTTATAAATAATGGTGTTAATTTGAAGTGGATCTGAATTGCTGCTATATTTTGAAGTCATCGCGTGAATAGTGTATCAAGTTTAGTGTTTTGTGCTTTCTAGAGAGAGAATTTCAGGTCCAAATTAGCAAGTTTAGCATTCTTAGTGGTGGGTCACCATGATTTCAGCTTGTGAGAGTGAAATATGAAATCAATCCTTTGTATCTTGCTTGAGAGAGTAGATGATGAGTGCAAGAGTTGGGCATCTTCCATCTTGTGTTGAAGTTTGAGAGAATTTAACAAACATGAGGTAATTGTTCCAGAGAAAATTACTTTACATATAATCCTACCTACCCACGATAATTTATCCCATTGTGAGAGACAATGTTCATCAATTTAGTTGAGTTCAATAATTACTTAGTCAATTCCCCAATCATTACCTCACTATTTGATCGTTTTGTATGAATTGTTGAACTAGAATGACAATTATAACCAAAAATTTGAAATTAAATAAAAAATATGTATGAAGTGGTTAGTTGAAGAGGTTGTTGTTATTGTTCTATAGTTGAATTCGAAGGAAAGTCTACACTTTGTCGGATCGACCCCAACTCATTTGTTGGGTTATAATACTGAATAGAAATTGTTGACACTTAGAATTTGATGAATTGTCATTGAAACGTTTATCTAAATTGCGCCGCTACCAGGGAGTAGCATGACTTAAAATTCTTTGATTGAAGATTTAATTTACGATTTTGTAAGAGGTAGTTGAATTGGCTAAGGTTGCATTGTGTAGTGTCGTTTGGGCTACATATAAGTAAAAGAAATATGATTGGAGAAGAGGTGAATGATAGTCAAGCAGGTCATCGGGACAATATCGATGATAACAATAATGTTTATAACCCATATCATGCTGGCAAAACGGGTGCTATTTTCTTACAAAAAGATCATGGCAATGTAACATTTGAAGTCACTAGCACGAGTCTTTATCTCCTTAAAATGACGGAACTTTATCGAGGGCTAGACCACGAATACCTGCATGAGCATGTATGAAATTTTATAGAGGTATGCAGCCCGTTTTCATTCAAGGATGTGTCTCAGGAGTCAACCCAACTTTGGTTATTTCCATTATCTCGAACAGGGGAGGCTAGAAATTGGTTGACGAGCTACTGAACAATTCCAACACATCATGGAAGGAGCTGATTATAGCATTTAATGCTAGATTCTTTCCCCCTCCAAGGATGATAAAACTTATAGATGACATTCAAGGATTCAATTGATGGGAAGGTGAACCCATCCATGATATGTGGGTGAGGTTTAAGAAACTCTTAATTAAATTCCCAACTCACGGGCTACCAAACGAATTGTTATTCCAATATATTTACCATAGTCTTAATTCGGTTAACAAATGAGTGTTTGATCAATTGGTGTGAGGGTGAATCATGTTGCAATCTTTAGAAGTATCTTCATTTCTTCTCGATGGGATGATGAAAATAAATAAAGCTTTTGTTTTAGAATGACACAAGAATAACTTGTAAAAGAGAGAGAAATTGATGAAAACGTTAAGAAAATATTTACGCAAATGGATCCATTACAAGAACATATGATTGAAAATGTAGGAAACATCAAAGGTATAAGTAGAGTATTTAGAGTTGAGGAGGTTTCTTCCTCGGGTTATTCAAAAATAGGGGAGAATCACGGTTGGAACTTTAAAACATAAGATACGGGTTTCCACCCACGCTAATTACAGGGAGGTGGCAATCAAGGTTGGATCTATCAAAAGGAGGAATAGCAACAGAGATACAATCAATATTGGGCTGAAAAACGTGATAATTGTAGAAGGGAGGATGACCATCAAGAGGACCACTCTCACTTGAGTAAGAGCCCAAAATCGAAAGCGAGTGCAAGTAATCCCTGGGTGAATGATTTATTCTCCCACATCCTTGATATATTCAAAGGTTTAGATGATTTTTTGAAGGGTATGAACATTGACTTTTCATCATTGAAAAACAAAGTGAACTCTTACGCAGATGCAATCAAGATACTTGATGGTCAGTTGAGTTTACTTTAAGAAAAATTGAAACCAATAATGATAACGTAAGAGGATGATAAAGGGCTGGAGGTGGTTAATCATAGCGAAAAGGTAGGAATAGGTGATGTCCAAGGTAATGACGAAGCTCAAACACATGAAGAAAAAAAATTCATCGAGGTAGAAGAATCACATTATTCCCATCAAAGAAGTACTTAAGAACCACAAAGAGAATGGAGAAACACAATCCAATCCCAAAAGATATGCAACCTTTACCCAAAACATCTCCCTCATTTCTCGATGACTAAAGAAGAAAAATGAAGATGAGAAGTTCAAAATTTCTTATCGGTATTCAAGATATAATCAATTAATTTCCCCCTTGTGGAAGAATTGTTAGAAATGTCGGGTTATGTCATGTTTATGAAAAAGTTAGTCACAAAGTAAATGCACTTTGATTTTGAGACAATTAATGTTTCCCATAGTTGAAGTGCAATTATGACTAAGGAGCTGATAAAAAAAAGAGAAGATACATGAGCGTTTACCATCCCTTGTACTGTTGGCATACTACAATTTGATAAAGCCCAATAGAATTTAGGAGAAAGAATCAAACTAATGCCATATGCGATCTACAAAAAACATAGGTTAGGAGAGCCTAAAGCTACAACAGTGAGACTCTTGACGACTAACTGATCAATTAAAAATCCTGTAGGGATACTGTAACACCCCGTATCCAAAACAAACGAAAAAATACCTTTTCAGAAAATTTTCAAGTGCAGACGATGGTTTCCATTGACGGACAGTAGCATGACCCACGGCCCGTCCTGCACATCCGTCGATTGAGTCAGAAACCCCCAAAACTTAGCCCTAAAAAATTTGACTAAGTGTTGAACGACGGACGGACCTACAGTTTGTAGGTTAGAATACGGTCCGTAGTCTGTGTCCGTTGATCAACACTCCGTTCACCCACAGATAGATAATTGAATTTACTTTCCATAGCCACCAACCTTGCTAAAATCAAACCTCCGAGCAAAAAGTTATGCCCATTTTTTGTAAAGGACTGTCGAACAGGCTCAACCTACGGACCCAAACGACAGACCGTCGATTGAACGATGGACCGTCAGTCCAGGTCGTCGTTTAGTCCGATAGCAATTAACTCAGAGGTCTTTTGGTCTTTTCTTACTTTGTTTAAAACCTAAGATACGTCATTTTGATCTTAAATTATCATATTTTAGTCAGTTTAAGCCTAGAAACATAACTAAAACTTACCTAAGTCAAATCATTAATCAAAAAGTTATAAACTGAGAAGCAAGAAAGGATAAAAAGGTCAAGAACCCTAGTTCAAGAACGCAACAAGATTCCAGCAGTTTCAGCCCCGAAGTTTATTTTCTGTAGACTTCATCACAGGTATGTGTGATTATACTAGTAGGTTCCTTTCACCTATTAGGTCCCTAGTTTTCAGTCAGATTCTTGATTCCCATATCATGCTTAGACCTAGATATTCTAGAACTTCAACAGAACTTCATGAATTAATTAGTTATATGTTCCAAATTAGATTTCCATGTTATTACATAGATTATTACATGAAATTCAGAACCTTAAACATGTATTTCTTTAGTTCTTAAATTAAACATGCTAGGTCAGATATATCAGTTATTTCAAATATACATGCCTCAGTTATAAATGCATAATTACCATATTAATTATTGCGTTCTTAGTTTACATGTTCAGTTTTGAGCTATCCAGTATTGACAGAACTCAGTCTTAATCAGTTAATTACATAATTCATTGGGAGTAGCATTAATACCAAGTTGGACTAGGGTTCAGTATACCTGCTTAGTTCTAGAACTACTAGCCAAATAGGTTGTAAGTCCCCTCTGTGGGCATCAGTTTAGTGATCACGCCAGCATGCCTTTATACCTTTGGCGGTGTATACTGTGTCCTCTCGATGGGGCGTATACATCAGACTACACATTTAGCTCATGTGGTTTTATTATCGGTTATTAGTAGCTCCCACAATTTAGTCAGACTTTATTGCATTTATCATTTATCGGTATATTCAGTATTCAGTTTTAGCATGTCATAAATTGGTCATTGCATCCAGTTAGATCAGAATTTAGTATATCATGTTCATATTATTATACTTGCTTTTGTGCTTGTTCAGTTATGTTTCATTGCAGCTTTACTCTATCCTACATTCTTAGTACATTCAAGTACTGACGCATATATGCGCTACATCTTCTCGTGATGTAGGTTTAGGTTCTCAGCATTCAGATCACGCTTAGGTCGATTCGCGATCTCCAATTCAGCAGATTCAGTGGTGAGTCCTCATACTTCGAGGACAATAGTCATGAGTTTTTTTTCAGTTTATATTATAATTTAGCTTCCGCATTCACTTTATTATCTATAGTATGCTCATGATTATCCCAGCAGGGTTATCTTGGGGTCACTTGTGGTCCTAGGTTCTGTGTCCGCATCACGGGGGTAGCTCGGGGCATGACAAAACTTGGTATCAGAGCACTAGGTTCAAGAGTCCTGGGATGTATGAAAAGCCACACTAAGAAGAATCTTTTTCATTGGTGTGAAGTGCACACATCTAATGAGAGGATGGTTACAAAATGTTTTAGGAAAAAACTTCACTTTTTTGTTACTCTTATCGTGCATAAGGTATGATCTTATTCCACTCTAACTTGACGTTCTACATTTCAGATCATGCCTCCTCATAGAGCTAACGCTAGGAATGCAAACGCAGCTCCTCCAGTCCCAAATCAGGTAGTCTCCAATGCTGAGTTCAGAAATGCTATAGAGATGTTGGCTCAGAGTATGACTAGCCAAAACAATTGGGTTCATGCTCGTGTGAATGAAAATGGTTGATAAGTAGCAGCAAGGGTCCGTGACTTTGTTAGAATGAATCTGCCTAAGTTCTTAGGATCACAAACTAATGAGGATCCTCATAATTTCTTGGATAAGATCAAGAAGATCTTTGAGGTAATGCAAGTCACTGGGAATTATAGGGTTGAGTTGGCATCATAAAAGTTGAAGGATGTTTCTCATATCTGGTACACTCAGTGGAAGTAAAATAGGGGTACAGATGCATCTCTTATTACTTGGGATTGCTTTATTGAGACCTTTTTGGACAGATTTTTTCCAATAGAGTTGAGAGAAGCAAAGGCTCAGGAATTCATGAAATTAAGGCAAAGGCTCAGGAATTCATGAACTTAAGGCAGGGAAACATGAAGGTCCAAGAGTATGGGCTCAAGTTTAACCAACTCTCCAGATATTGTAACGATTCTTTTGATCGTTTTGAGTACTAGAACTTTTTATTTTCATAAAATAATTTGTGATAGATTTTAAATAGATATTTTGAATCGTTTTGAGTACTAGAACGTTTTATTTCATAAATACTTTGTGATAGATTTTAAATAGTTATTTTGGATTATCCGTAATTATACTTATGAAATTATTGGGGTAGTTACTAATTTATTTAGTTGGTGGTTAAAGAAAATAACATTAAAATTAACAGTGGGTCACTTTTATGATTGATCCTTAAATAATTAGGTTAATAAATAATCTCTAGAAGGAAAGAAAAAGGGGGAAGATGAGAACAACGACGTGGATGAATGAAGTCACGAGTACACTCAGGTAATTTCCAGAACTTATGATCAATTTGGAAGGTATTGTTGCTGCCATATATTAGTTAAATATTATTTTGGGTAAGGAAATTTAATGCTCTAATGAATGTTGGAAAGTATTGTCCGTTTATTGGACTTGAGGTTCGTGGAGACAAAAGTTAAGATTAAAGAATTATGTAAAGATCATAAAATAATATAAGGTGCATAAATTTATTGTAGTATATGTTGATTTGAGAATAATGGAGTCAAACAGATTGCACAATTCATGAGCGAATAAAAGTTTGGTTTTCTTTTGTTATTGTGGATTTATTTTAAAAAATTTGTTAAAACTTTATTGGTCATTAACATGAGTTGTTTGGCATTGTTGTATAACTTCTTAATGACCAACTATGAGTAATATTTGTAGTTTACTTAGTTATTATAATTATATATATAGTCTAATAAATTGAATAGAGTTAGCCAAAAAGTAAATGTCATGGAGAGTGTATGTAATTTTAGTATCATGTTAGCATTTCGGTTAAGTATATTGAGATAGATAATTAAATATTAGTTGTATGAAATTATTTGAATTACATTAATGTTATGTTAAATAGAGGAATAAGATTTATCCTTGGGTTTAAGCTGGACATATAGTAGCATGAGTGTTTATAGACTCTTTAATTTACAATTATGCATATGTATTTGATAGATTAAAAATGTTTGGAGGTATTGAGGAAATGAAAAGTATTGTAGAAATTGCTTGCTTGATTTCGATTCTTCGGTGGAGGTAGGTTATGATTTATGCTATTTGATAATAAACTCTTAATAGTGATTGATATGCATTCAATGATATTGTGAAGTTTTCTATGTACTTGATTGTGTAGTTGTGTGTCTTGGTTGCGTGTTTTTTGATTAGTCTGAAATCCTGAAATCATGGAATTTATATACTTGAACCCTCTTATCGAAGTGATGCCTTGAATAAAGAAGGTTTGATGAATTAACAATTAATTGAAAGTGCTGATAATAAATAATAAATTAATGGTATAATTGGATCGGAGTGTCACGTTCCAACACGGTATAATTAGATCAAAGTGTCATTTTCCGACACGATATTCTTGGATCAGAGTGTCACGTTCCGACACGGTATAATTTGATCAGAGTGTCACGTTCCGACACAGTAACATTAAAGGAAAAATATATGAAATTAACGGAATGTACTCTATCTCAAAGAATTCAATTCCCCAAATGGTTTAGTTGGAGACATGAGTCCTCATGGATGATCTTGATATTGTTGACTTATTACATACTTATTTTAGTGTTGTTGACACTTGTTCATGTTGGTTTTTGCTTATCACATGTTAAGTGCTATAGTTAAGTTTATAATATTCTTCATTGTATATTAGTTTTTATTTTTAGTTGGCCGATGATACCTACTCAGTACATGTTGCCCTGTACTGAGCCCTACTTATGTTTTACTTTATTTTCCTTTTTTGAAGTGCACCTAATGTACCAGCAACTTTGACTTGCCTTCAGCTCTAGTAAACCTCCAGCATATCAGGTTTCAGGGTGAGCTATTCATTCAAGAGCTTGTTGGAATCTCTTTGTCATGGCATGATGTCCTTAGTTTCGGACATGAACTATTTTATTCATTTACTTTGGTGTCTTTTATACTCTTAGACTTAATAATTGGAGATTATATGTCCTTGTTGTTATGACTTTCAGGTTTTGAGAAACGATACTTTAATAAGTTTTGGAGCTTCTGCATTATATTTGTTATTCGTAGTTGAATAATTTGTATCTGTTGGGATTTGGATTCCTTGGTTCGCCCACCTAGGAGGCTAAGTGTTGGTGCCACTCATGACTCAAATTGGGTCGTGACAGTTATGCTCCTCACATGGTTGCTGACTCCAGGGCTCAGCTGAATAAGTTCTTGTATGGAGTGTCGGATCTGGTAAAAGCTGAGTGCAGAAGTGTTGTGTTGCTTGGAGATATGAAACATTTCTCGGCCTATGACTCATGCTAAGCAGGTTGAGGGTGATAAGCTTAAGGAACAGGCTAAGGAGAATAAGAAGACTAGGAATGGGAACTATGACTATTCTTAGTAGAATTCGGGTGGTGGAAATCGCTCGCAGAGTCAACAAAATTTTTCAGCTCCAACCCCTTCGTCAGCTAGTGTTTTATCCTCCAAGAAGAGGTATGACCAGAAGGGTAGAGCACAAGGCTCTAAGTCTCGGGAAGTGCTTCAGGCACCAATACTTACCCCACTTTCCCTAAGTGTGGTAAGAACCATCCGGGCGAGTGTCTCGCAGGAAAAGAAGAATGTTTCAGGTGCGGTCTGTCTGGTCACATGGTGAGGGATTGTCCTTCTAGACAGGGTCAAGGAGTTTGAAATGGTAGAGCTCAGTCTACAACTTCAGCAACACCTGCAAGTCGCCTGACTCAGCACGGTAACTAATCTGGTACATATGGCGGTCAGCGCCAGAACAGGTTGTATGCTCTTCAGGCTCGCCAAGATTAAGAAAGTTTTGCTGATGTAGTCACTAGTACATTACGAGTCTTTGACTTTGATGTTTATGCATTGTTAGATCCAGGGGCTACTGGTGACCAGTTTTAGCTAAAAGGGTATACAGAAATTGCCCTGTCAGTCTCTCAGAAAGTCAGCTCAGCAGATCTTGTAGAGATAGAAATGGTTGATTTGATGTCATTCTAGGCATTGATTTGTTATAAAATGTTATGCCTCAGTCGAATGTATAACTAGGATTGTTTGTTTTCAGTTTTCAGATTTATTAATCTTAGAATGGAAGGGTAGTAGCTTAGCGCCTATGGGTCGATTCATTTCTTACCTTAAGTCCAAAAAGATAATCTCAAAGGGTTATCTCTATCATCTGATTCGAGTTAAGGAATCTAGCTCTGAAACCCCAACTCTTGAGACAGTTCCAGCAGTCAGTGAGTTTCCAGAAGTGTTTAAAGAAGATCTTCCCAGAGTCCCTCCCGAAAGGGAAATCAACTTTGGAATTGATCTCCTACCAGATACCCAACCTATTCTACTCCTCCTTACAGAATGGATTTAGCAGAGCTTAAGGAATTGAAAGTGTAGTTGAAAGACCTTCTAGATAAGGGCTTCATTAGACCTAGTATTTCACCATGGGGTGTACAAGTGTTGTTCGTAAAGAAGAAATATAGTTCTCTCGAAATGTGCATTGACTATAGACAATTGAACAAGGTCACAATCAAGCATAAGTCTCCCATCCCAAGGATTGATGACTTGTTTGACCATCATCAAGGTGCTAGACATGTCTCAAAAATAGACCTCAGATCGGGTTGTCATTAGCTTAGAGTCAGAGATATTGGCATTCTGAAAACAACCTTCAGAACTCGGTATGGTCATTATGAATTTGTAGGTATGTGTGTTGGACTAACCAATGCTCCTGCAGCTTTCATGGATTTGATGAAAAGAGTGTTCAAACAATACTTTAACTTGTTCGTTATCGTCTTTATTGATGATATCCTCATTTACACTAGGAATGAGGAAGAACATGTGAGTCTTTTGAGAATTTTTCTACAAACTCTCAAGGATGGCCAGTTCTTCGCTAAGTTTAGCAAATGTGAGTTCTGGTTGCAATCCGTTGCTTGCCTTGGTCTCATTGTATCTAGCGAAGGGATCTATGTGGATTCACAGAAGATAGAAGCAGTGAAACAATGGCCAAGACCTTCCTCTGCTACAGATACCAGAAGTTTCTTAAGTCTAGCGCGGTATTATAGAAGGTTCATGGAAGGATTCTCATCCATAGCCTCACCATTGACTTTGTTAACTCAGAAGATGGTCATGTTTCAATGGTCAAATGATTTTGAGAAAAGCTTCGCAGAATTGAAAACTAGATTGACTACAACTCTTGTCTTTAGTCTACCAGAGGGTTCAGATGTTTATGTGATCTATTGTGATACATCCAGATTTGGCTAGGTATTGTTTTGATGCAGCGAGATAAGGTTATAGCATATGCGTCTAGACAGCTTAGGTTCATGAGAAGAACTATCCAACCAATGACCTCGAGCTTGAAGCAGTGGTGTTTGCACTCAAGATATAGAGACACTACTTGTATGGTGTTCATGTAGGTGTGTTCACTGATCATAAGAGCATTCAGTATGTGTTCACCTAGAAAGAGTTAAATCTTCGCCAGAGGAGTTAGCTTGAGTTCCTTAAGGATTATGATATGAGTGTGCATTATCATCCTAGTAAAGTGAATGTAGTAGCAGATGCTCTTAGTGGATTATCTATGTGTAGTGTAGCCCATGTTGAGAAAAGGATCTAGTGAAGGATGTTCTCAGGGTTGCTCACTTTGGAGTTCTCCTTATGAGCATATCAGACAGTGGTGAAACAGTTCAGAATGGGGTAGAATCTTCTTTGGTAGTGGAGCTTAAGAAAAAACAAGACACTGATCAAATCTTGCTTGATTACGGGTGCAGTACACAATCAGAGAGTGGATGTTTTCTCCCAAGGGGAGATGGTGTACTTCCCTACTAGGGTAGATTGTGTGTTCCTGATGTAGAACTTTTGATTAAGAATTTACAGGATATGTGGAGGGTGTGTGTTATCGATTTCTCGGGTAATTGGGATGATCACTTACCTCTCATTGAGTTTTCTTACCCTAGCATCAGTTTGGATCCTAATGAGGCTCCATATAGGAGAAAATCTAAATCTCATATTATATGGTTTGAAGTTGGTGAAGCTTAATTGATTGGACAAAAGTTGGTTTATCAAACTACCGATAAAGTGAAGATAATTCAATAAAGGTTGAAGAAATCATATACCGATGTTAGGAGAAGAGACTAAGAGTTTGAGGTGGATGATTGGGGTTACTTGAAGGTTTAACCCATGAAGGGTGTTATAAGATTTGCTAAGAAAGGGAAACTTAGTCCCCGGTATGTTGGTCCTTACAGGATATCCAAGAGAATTAACAATGTAGTATATGAGTTGGAGCTACCGTCAGAGTTAGCAGGAATCCATCCAGTATCCCGCATTTCAATGTTAAAGATGTTAAATAAGTTTATGGGTGATCCTTTACTTATTATACCTACTGAAAATATTGGTATTAAGGACAACCTATGTTATGAAGACGTATCCGTTGAAACACTTGATCATCAGGTTCGCAAATTGAGAACGAATGAGGTAGCATCAGTGAAGGTTCTATCGAGAAATCAGTTTGTTGAGGAATAAACTTTGGAGGCAGAGGGGGATATGAATAATATATATCCACATATCTTTACTTCTGTAAAAGTTCCAGTCCAAGGTAATGACTCTTTAAGAATACTCTTCGATTTGATATGCTATGTTTGTGTTAAATTGCATGTTGGCTGTTGGATGTTTCCACCCTTATTTTTACATAGAGTGACTTAATTCAAGTAAGAATGTTCCCAAAAGGAAGATATATGGTAACACCTTGGTCTTAGAAAGAGTTAATTTTAGAAAGAACTAAATTGAAAGATATAATTTGAGAATTTTGTAAGTTAGATAAATTGTGAACTTTGGGTCAACTTCAAATGAGTTTAAATTACTAAATATGATTTCTTAGGTGTATCATAAGATATCAATTGCAATATCTTCGAGTTCCTTTTCCAATGCCACAAAATTTGCTAAATTACAAGTTTGGATTAGGGAGATATGCCCGTTTAAGCATAGTCTGTCCACTTAAAGAAATCCATCTGAATTAAGGAGGGGTATTTTGGCCTTTTCCTTACTCCACTAGTGTAACTCATTTTTAGTAATATTTTATGGTTCTAAATTGACATTGATCAGTTTTCACAATTTCTAAACACACTTGGGGCTTTAGAGAGAAGTTCAAGAGGAGAAAATGGAGAAGCTCAAGCGTTTGTTTCAAGATTCTTGTGATCGTTGGGGAGTTTTGCCTAGGATTCAATCCTTTTGACGTATGTAAGCATTTATAGTGATGGGTTTAGCCAACGTCATGCCAATCATGAGTTTCTTGAGTTGATTTCGTCCATTAAAATCCAAGTACTGAGGTTCTTGATGAGCTTTTTAAAGTTTCATTCTTAAATCTTCAATATTAGATTTGATGGGCTCTTGAGGTGATTGTTACGAGTATGAGGGTTGTTTATTAGTATATTTTCTTTTACTAATATTGGGTATACAAATCTAAGATTCAGGAAGAAAAAAAATCGAGTCTAGGTGAATTTAAGGCCAAAAATTGAACAGGATAATTCGTCAGGTTTTCTGGGCGGGGCCTATGGCGATGCACCAGAGATGTGCCAGGGGATCTTGCACATCGCGCTAGTAGTGTGCCAGAAATGGTGCTCTAAAGTTTAGGGGTTGGAACCTAGCGCCACTCAATGCACACTCTTTTCCTGATTATACCTATCCAAACTACATCTAATCAATGAGAAATATTCTATATCCAAATCATAACTCTTGAATTTATAATTCAAATATAATGTTCAAGGGAGTTCATTCGAGTTATTTTAAGAAGTCTTTTGCAAACTTTTACAGTTTGTTTTAAGACTTGAGTGTTTTATACATTTTCAGAAAATAATATTTTTATAAGTTTTATTGACTTTTTAGAGTCGCCACTTAATTTTTGAGAAAATCAAGAAAACTATTCTTTCAATTTGACTAAAATAGAAAATTAATTTGAAAGATTTTTTAAAGGGTTCAGGGATTCTTATTAACGTCTTAGGAAGGTTTGAAAGCACCTAAGACGTCCGCTTACTTGCGGCTATCCGACAACTAATTTGCTTGGCTAAAACTCAACTTTATTTGGAATAAAATCTGTTTAGAGTTTGTTTGAATGTGAATGATTATTTCTGTATCTAAAAGATTTGCTAAACTTTATTTTAGTTTATTTCTTAGCTCAATTTAACTAGGCGATTAAAACGATACGATGTCTCGAGGGGTTTTTGATTCTTTAACCCTAAGACTAGCAACAATTAAATAACAAGTAATTAAGAAAATAGAAAGAGATAGAGAGAGAGGGGGGGAGAGAGATTGGTCCCAATCCCAGGTTCTGTCCGCCTGGATCGGTATTTGGACCCTTTTGTTTGTGGGCCTTAGGCCCACTTGACTTGTACCTGTCCTAAACTAAACATAAAAATAATAGTATAACTTACATAAATCCCATATTATAATATCTAAATTACATCTTATCCCTACTTTTTCTATTTTACAAAAATCCCTTAACATAGAAATCATCTGGATACATAAGTTTCATGCAGATACATTAGATGTGATACATTGTAACAGCTGATACTTGCACCTTTCAAGGAAAACAGTTGGCTGTTGCACTTTAGTAGGAATATTAATCTAAAATTGATCCTAGATCCCATGATTCAAGCATAAGTCATTATTATCAAACCATCACAATCCGAAACAGATTCATGTCTTTCAAAATTTAATTTTTCATCATCTCCATCAAACCGTCATTGCAGTCCAATTCATGAAAAATTCAAATTACTCGACAATATTGGCTGATACAATATGAATCTATATATATTTTGTTGAGAGAATCAAAATTTTTTTGTAAGCACGATGATTTATGAAGGTTACAAAAGTGATGAAATTTTCAATCTCAAAGTCGTCATTTCCGTCAACTTGGAGATCAATGAGCCTCGGTGAATTTTACAAATTAGATACAGGTAATAACTCATCGCCATAGAAAACTAAAAACAATTAAAGGTGTAAAACTTTATTTGATGATGAAAAAGACGACTCTTGATTTGCAATGTATCCTTTATGTATTAATACAACAGAGAATATTGGTAGAGAGACACATAACTTTGATAAAGCGATCTGATAGAAAAAGATACGTGACTTTTTTTAGTCTCTATACCTAATCTAGTATGATACATTACTATTATTATTATTATCAGATGTATTATGTTGATAGTTGTTTTTTGCTTTTGATGATTATATGATATTGATAAGATATTCATGATATATTAGTTGTAAATTGTCAATAGTGTAAAATTAATTTTGTATCTAGTATTTCTACAGATTTTTTGGTGGTACACTATAAGTCATTTTGAGAGAATGTGTATAGTTAAGCATGAAATAACAATATAAATAAACATAATGAATTTTATGCGATACATACTTCAAAAGAGTAAGAATTACCACGTATCAGATAAATTTTGTATCTCTATGTGAGAGTAACACTAATTTTTATAAAGTGTATCGAGCTAGCGCTGTGAATATGATACATACAACCAATGTAATAATGTAGATGTATCAAGTAGTTGTAGTAATCATTATTACGAATGATACATTAATGTATATCATTCTTTGAGATATTGTGAATCACTGTACTGCTATGTATTTCAAATGTCTGGTAGATGCATTAATATGATAAAAAAATGTATAACTATGTGTTAATGTGATTTATGATTGATAGTGGATGAAGCATGAAGGCTTTTGAATGTCTGCTGATTGTCTTGTTCGAATGTTTGCAGGTTGTTCCATCATCCGAGTTTATTAGTGCATGATCGACAATAACTTTCAATTTTCTCTTCGCGTCACTGCTGCCTTTATGACCCTTTTCTCCTCTATCAACATTGACTATACACTTGAACTAAATTTCAAATACGAAATCTCTCTTCTTCTGCAAAATAGAAGAAGACAACATTGATATAGTAACTGGATAAATTTAAATGTATCAATTTTTATGTTGTTATGTATCATGTCCATAAAATTTTTCATGATACGTTACTATTTGTAACATTAACTTTAAGGTAAAAATATCTGAAAATGAAATATATGAAATTGCATATATTGTGTTCTATGGTCTGATTTTTTAATTTGTGATCTCAAGATGGACACATTTTTTATGATATATAGTATTTTTAAAATAAGTATTGTAATCCCACATGATACATTAAAGTAGTAAAGATTGCTTATAATGTGTTCGGTTTAAGATCGATAGATACATCAATTTAAAAATTGTAACATACTAGCATTATTCAAAGTTTAAAATTCTTCTTCTCATTCTTTCCAAAAACTCTCAGTTTTTAAATTGAATCTGTCGACAAATTGTACTAATACAACATGAACTCGTCGATCTTGTCAAGACCTTTCAAAATATGAAAAAGTTTGGTGAGGTATGAACAATACAAAAGTGATAAAAGTGTTGTTGGTCAAGATATTGATACATTACTATTTGATTTTAGATAGATACATGATTGTTTGGTTTTTAAACAATACATTAATTGATAAATTATAACATGCTAGCATTATTCAATCAGTCCATTGCTGCTGAATATAAATCGATGAATTGAGAAAAGAATTGTAAGTCAGAATACATTGTTGAGGCGAAGAAACAAGAGTCTGGATTATTAATGTATCCACTATACATTGATACAACATACAAAAAAGCTGAAGAAATACATAACTTTGATGGATAAATGTTTCATGTGGTAATTGTTATGTATCATATACATTTAGTATAAATTTGAATTTGTGTATGCTTAAAAAATTATTCCATGATATATAACTATTTATGAAAAAAAGAAAATGACAAACAACAAAAGTAAAAGATGATGAACTACTATATTGAAAATATTTGAAATTGATTAACTAGAGAGAGAATCCTTTTGAAATTCAAATTAGAATGGAAAAGATAATTGATCAGATTATGGGAGTGAAAATAGGAGAGACTGAAGGAGTGAATATAGGAGTGGAGAGTGATTGCAGTGGAGAGTAATAATATATCAGCACATTTGGATTTAGGATGAAAAATTGGGAGTTTTGAAATATTTTAAAGTAGTAGGGAAAAATAAAAAATATGATAAATGATGTTGTGTATATAAGTAATTTTTCCAAAATAATAATACAAGAAAAGGCTTAAGTCCAAAATAACAAAATACAAATAAAATAATAATAAAAAAAATCTTCCAACATCTCCGAACTTGTACGAATTCTTTCAACTCTGGATCTGTGTACGCCTTTTCCGGTTGTGTGACTCGATGAACTGACTTGAGTTTCAATGGCTCTCTCAAAATGCAAAGGTGAGAATTAGAGTTCATAGAGAACTCACACAGATTTCACATGCGAAACAAGAAAAAATAAGAAATTAGATTACTATACAATAATTAAATGAAACACCAATAAACAGTAAATTAATCCAAAAGTTTTTTTTTTATAATGTAAAATGACATCAGTGAATAAAGGAATACAGATTGTTTCACAGAAGGCGTAGACAAATTCTATAACTTCTTTAAGGTGGTGTAAGCTTTTATGATTGAATTTCAAACATTTTTATTCAACCTTAATAATTTTATCTAGTATAGAGACGATAAAACCTTGAATCACTACAAAACAACACTCAACTGCCAAAAATTTACGAAGGGATAAACCATAACGTGATTATTTCCGATATGGTAAACCAACCACAAAAACTACCACTAAAACTCAAAAACTCAAAGGATCAGACATCATTGAGAAAGTAGTAGGAGGGAGTAACTAACGACAAAAGTTATAAGAGATGAAAGAACAAACAGGCTGAAAATACATTGCTAATTTATGCAAAATGAGAGCTATATGCATGATATTATGAAGTGTAACAAGTCATGGAGAAACATATGTCATGAAAGGAATACAAAAATGAAAGGTGACCATGGAAGTGATTGAAATTTTCACATTTGGGACTATTTGAAAGACACCAAAATAGTCTAAAGCTCTGCTTTGGAAGTACGAAGAGACAAATATATTCTTAGTTGTAACCTAGAAGTCGATCATATGGAGTAACGGATAAATCAAAAAATGAGAAAAATAATATTCTTTTCAAAAAAAAGTTAGAGATGGACAGAATCCTAAACATGCTTCGGAGCAAAACTATTCCCCCCCTATCAAACTTATATTCATGAGGAACCAAATATACGACCATCTAATGCACCTTGACATTTTCCAAACAGAGACATGAGCACTCTTCCATTAACTACAGAAAACAACACATTTTCACAACCACGCAGTGATGCAAGAAGGATGCACTAACGAAAACAACAAGAACGCTAGGAGTACTTATAACGAAATATGAACAACAAGAACAACGAAAACAATAACAGCTACACGAACAAAAATATTCTGAAATCAACATGATGTCAACAGTAAGTTAGGACAAAAAACAGATTTTTTTTTTCAAAATACAGCTCAAACCAGATTAATAACACAGTAACATGCTTATCAACAAGAGGGTTATCATTTAGCTATATTCGTACGCTAAAACGATGGTTTTGTATCCCCATTAAGGGAAATCAGAAAAGCAAACCACAATCACACAATCAAATTGAGATAGAAACCAGAAGTGAAGGAAAATTTAGCTAAGGGCAAGTAATTTACCCTTTTCGAGGCAGGAACTGAAGATTGAACGAGCAAGGAGCAGACCTTCCTACCACGAAGGATCGAACAATAACGGTGGTCATAGTGTTGAGCGGAAATTTTCCAACCAAACGTTGAATGAGTAATATCCTCTGGTTTTCAGAATACGTACCCACGAATTTTGTCCAAAACTCTCTTTGTGTTTTACTAAATAGAAATCCCAACTCTTTTTCTCAACAAAGACACTCTAACGATTACATTCTTTTTCAAGATAAAAATCTTCCAGCTTTCTCATAAAAATCCTCTTTGTTCTAAGGCCTTTCCAAAAGAAAAGTCAACCTAAATTTCAAACTCCTTCCTTCTCGTCTCACAGCAAAAGTCAAAAAGAAATCCCCCTCACACAGAAAAGAAAAGATCATTATATAGGAGGGGATTAGGGTTCCGATTTTGGGTGAAATACCGGATCAACCCTTCGTCCCATTTAGAATTTGAAATCCAATTCTTACATCAAATTGGAATCAATAGATTTTTCTGGAATTTCAACTCATTACCAAAGAGGGAAAAGCGAGATCGACATCCTCAATTGATTCCTATGTCCTTGCTGTGCCACGCGGCGCCATCTCCAAGCAGCAAGGACGGAAAACGCGTCTGGCAAACTGAAGCCAGCATGCTCTACTGCGCAAGCGTACTATCGAGGGGAAGGATGAATCATGCTTGGCGATACGCATCGACGTTCTGAGCTCTGGTGCTAGTTCACGCGTGAAGTCGCTGTATTGTTGCTTGGTTTTTTCACGCGCTGAGAAGAGGAAACGAGTTAGGGGATGGCTTTTGGATGGAATCTTCTGCAAAGCGTATTGGATATTTCTTTTTGAGGAAGAATATAGGGTTGGGTCGGGTCAATTGAATTTAGAGGAAGTTGGGTTGGGCTGCTAAATAAAAGGAAAATAATGGTGGGCCTTGAATAAAATGAAGGGCAACTTTCACATATAGCAAACAAAAAATTTATATTTGTACGCTATAGCAAACTTTGCATAATTACGCTCCATAGCAAACATAAAACTGTATAATTTGCTATACATATACAATTGTATAATTCGCTGGCCTAAATTGTATAATTCGCTGGCCTAAATTGTATAATTCGCTGGCCTAAATTGTATAATTCGCTGGCCTATTTCGCTGCAATTGTATAATTTATTTTGCATACAGTTGAATCGAATTAAAATGTATGTATATTGCATAATTATAAGTGTATAGCAAGAAGATATATGTTTTTCTCGCTTTATACAAAAACAGAAACACAATATATACACTTCTGTTGTATAAAGCTAGAGAAAATTGTATTTCACTGCAATTGTATAATTCGCAATTGTATAATTCGTTGGCCTTTTTCTCTGCAATATTTGAAGTAAAATGTTTGTAAATTGTATAATTAAGTGTATAACACGAAGATATACATTTTTGCATGTGTATATACAATTTTCTCTCGCTTTATACAAAACAGAAACAGAATTATACACTTCTGTGTATAAAGCGAGAGAGGCGAGCGAGAATGGAGAGTGGCGAGCGAGATTTTTGGGAGAGAGACGCTGGCAAATTTTAGCTAATGTTTGCTATGGAGCACAATTAAATCAAACCCTAGCTATTCCATTTAATTTAGGTTACTAGTTTGCTATTATATACAATTTTCCCTAAAATGAATCAACTAAAAATAAATCAACGAGCCTCTCCATTTTAACAAGATAAAATAATTCACTTAGTTATAAACTTAAAATTCGAAAAAAAATAACCTAAAGCTATAGACAAGATCAATTTCATAAAATTATTAAGCAAAAACCCAAAATCTTTTTAGACGATTTTCAAATATTTATAAAATAAACTAATTATATATAAAAATATATAAGAAAAACATATTATCTAAATTATAACAAGATAAACTAACAAATTTAACAATAAACTAAGGGTCCAAACTACAAGTTACCATAAACGATTTATTAAATCATTGAATAAGCTAAAATCTTTTGCGGAGATTTTCAAGTACTTTATGAAATAAATTAATTATATAAAAACATATAAAGTACATATTGTTTTAAATATTATAGAAATCAAACTAAAGCTACTTTAAAATGACATGAAAACTTTTAAATCTTGTAAAGTCAACTATTTCAAACTCGTTTGGAATTTAAGAAACTCGTGAGCTAATTTTTATCGAGGAGGACCAAAATTGGGTGTCAACAACTTTCCCTCATTTTACTTGGATTGATGCAAGCAATTTGAGGAAAATGAAATTGACCATACCAATTTTGACCGACCACATATTCATCTTTAGGAAAGGGACTTGGTAAGGACTTTGGAAGTTATAGTCGAACCCCAGAAAAGGATTTTCTACATATCTCATGCTATAGGAGAATTCAGGCCACTTGTTGTTTGATACGCTTGATTAAACGCCTGAATTTGAAAGAATTCAAAAGTCATCTCGATATCAAATTATGAAGGGACCGAGATGCTCGAGAATAATATTAAAAGGGAATGTTAGAATACAGTTGAGTTTTCAGCATTGATCCCGCCTACTTATCCTTAAACCTTAAGAATAAGGCTGCTTGTAGTTCGACTTGATTAGTTGTAAAGGAAAATCTACTATGTTAGATAACCTTTGGTTCTGGAAGAGTGACGAATTAAGTCGAGTATGAAAAAGAGGCTTGTAACCTCTTAGCCATGAATGTGGTGCACTTCACACCCATAATTAAGAACTTACACGGACATAATTTCCAAAACTCTTGGTGCATCATCACTTAGATTGGAAACATGCTTCCGGTAGAGACTAAAATTTCCGGATACCAAACCCGAAACTAAAAAAACCCAAAGAAAAACCCACATTCCTTTGATAGGGGTGTGATTTGATTGTGGTGGAAGTCGCTCCTCTGCTCGCGTCCTAAGAGTTTGACACTCCTCTTTGGACTATGTCCCAGTTCGCTGCTAAGAAAAGTTCCACGTTGTGATGCATCCTTTTGATGTCGTCCGCACCTGTGGTTTTTTCGGAGAATTCATCCTTTCAGATTCTCTCGACAAAGACTGAGATAAACTCATTAGCATAAAAATTCATTCAAATGGGAGATAGTGTCTTTTACCGTGTCAACATTTAATTGCGCTCGTCGACATTTTACGTCAACTCGATTTGGTTTGACGTAAAGCAAATAAAGCTTATATCTTATGTTTGCAATGTAATCTTCAATTTAATCTTCATTTGATGTCAAAATGAATAAAATTTGATGCCGTGTTGATCGTCATTTTTTATGCTTCTCTTGGCATTCACTCTTGCCAAATAAATATGAAGTTGATGTTGAAGGGTAAATATTCCTCTCGAGATGCACGATTTCCTCCTCTGGCAGTGCATGATTTCTCTTTCGCAATGCATGACTTTTCCGTGATGCATGAACTTTCTCTTGCCATGTATGACTTCTTCTCTGCAATGTATGATTTGTTTTCCGCAATGCATGAATTCTTCGTGATGCATGAATTTCTTCTCGCGATGTATGAACATTTTCTTGCGATGCATGAATATTTTCTCGCGATGAATGAGTTTCCTCTTGCAATGTGGGGCTCCTTCCCCACAATGCATGGTTTGTTATTCGTAATGCGTGAGTTTTCCTCGAGGCATGAATATCTTCTCGCGATGCATGATTTTCTGTGATGCATGAATATCTTCTCGTGATGCATGAATATTAACTTGCGATGCATGAATATTGACTCACGATTGATGATCTTCCGGGATGAATGAATATTAACTCGCGATGCATGACTTTCGTGATGCATGAATATTAACTCGCGATGCATGAATATTAACTCATGATGCATGATCTTCCGCAATGCATGAATATTAACTCTCGATGCATGATCTTTGGCGATGCATGGATATTAACTCGCGATGCATGGTTTTTCGCGATGCATGATCTTTTGAGATGCATGACATGGGGCATGAATATCCTCCCACGATGACAAATAAAGATAGTGCTTCAATCGAGCCACATAATGATCTTCTGGGTGCCCCTGGATGGTGATATTCTCTTAATTAACGATACGAATAAAATAACCCTCTGGTAGTGTATCATCTCAATCGATGATACAAATATAATGAACCTCCGGGCAATAATACCATCATGTCCGATAATATGGTGCAGACAACGTCCTCGGCAAAAAAAATGTAAAACATCTTTCTCGAGATTTTCATTTGATTCATCTTTGAAAACAGTTATATCTTTATCATAAATATCACATTGTTGGGAATTGGATGAAACAATGTTGTTCACGTTCTTAAGTCTTCCGTACAAGCAATATAAAATAATTCTTGCATCCACAGAAAAACTATTAATTTTGGGGATCTCTTCGCCTCTTTGACTTCTCCATATTCATCGATCGGAGGAATTGGATGACTTCAGAGAAAACCTATAAACCTTCATTCAAAAAAAATCGTAAGTTTCAAAACAGACTGACCTGTGTCGATTTCTTCCATTGTCTGCACCTTGTCCTGCTATCTCCGGTTGATTTTCTGATTCCCCGACTCTAGATAGATAAGACAAAATATTTTGTGCCAAAACAAATGAAACATAAAGGTAAAATTTTAAGACAAAATAAACTTTCAAAGAGTAGCATTTTGAAAGAGGTTACTGCCAAGTATCATGTCACGTCAGGCTTAGCGAACTTCTTTGAGTCTGATGCTTGGAGATCTATTTGATTATTCACTGGGGAGTATTCAAAGTCATTCTGGACTGTCAATAAACCCATGTTGAAATTTTTAGGCCATCCTCAAAATTTCTGTCCCTATTACAAGTCTCGGCTTATCTTTGACTGCCAGTGAGTAAATCACGGAGTTTTTGAGATCCTCTCAAAAATTCTGTCATAGTTGCAAGCTTCAAAGTAACTGCAGTCTCGACTTGTTGAGGAAAATCTTCTTCTCGAGAATTTTTGAGTCCCTCTCGAAAACTCTGTCCTAATTTCTGTTGTAAAGAGAAATAGAAATCTTACGTGAAATATGATTGAACCCTTGTTGCTCCTACATATCATGTTGAGGTAGGAATCATGTCAAACGTAGTTCCCCTCAATGGTTTAACACTAATAAAATTTTACAATGAAAACCGACCGAGGCCGACAACGGCCGCCTACTTATCTCATTCTTGAGAATTTAGGTCGAACGTAGTTCAAATGCAAAGAAACATTAAAAGAAATAAATGGGGTGACCGAGGCCGACACAGGCCGCCTACGTATCTTATTCTTGAGAATTCAGGTCAGGCGTAGTTCATTACAATAGGGACAAAATTTTAAATAAAGCAAATACAAGCAAATAGGACGATTATAAGGAAATAACAGAAACACAAACTGAATCTTCACACGTAATATCTCTTGACGGCATCTGAGTTGATCAGTTTCGGCCATGCAGTGTCATCCATCTCCGACAGGACCAAAGCACCTCCAAATAATATCTTGTGAACCATGTAAGGTCCTTGGCAATTCCGTGCGAATTTCCCTTTGTACTCATCCTGATGAGGAAAAATGCGTTTAAGGACCAATTGACCAATTTCAAAAATTCTGGTTCTTACTCTTTTGTGGAAAGCATGAATCATTCTTTGTTGGTATAGTTGGCCATGACAAACGACAATCATTTCTTCTCATCAATCAAAGTTAACTGGTCAATTCGCTTGCTGACCCATTCAGCATTACTCAACTCAGCTTCTTGTATGATTCTCAAGGATTGTATCTCAACTTCAGCAGGTATGATTGCTTCTGTTCCATATACTAGCAAGTACGGAGTAGCTTCAATCGACGTTCTGACGGTCGTTCATAACCCAATAAAGCATATGACAACATTTCATGCCAACCTTGGTGATTGTCGATCATTTTACTCAAAATCTTCTTGATGTTCTTATTGGCGGCCTCTACAGCTCGTTCATTTGAGGACGACAAGCGATTGAGTCCCGGTAACTAATCTTAAATTGCTCACATATATCTCTCAGCAAGTGACTATTGAGATTTGCATCATTATCAGTAAGGATGGACTCTAGTACACCAAACCTGCATACCATATTGTTGCGAACAAAATCAGCTACAACTTTCTTGGTCACCGACTTGTAAGAAGCTGCTTCCACCCACTTGATGAAATAATCAATGGAAACCAAAATAAATAAATGTCCATTTGAAGTGGTTGGCTCTATCAGACTGATGACATCCATTCCCCAAGCTACAAACGGCCAAGGTGAACTCACAGCATAGAGTTTGTGAGGCGGTAGTCGGATTATATCACCATGCACTTGACATTTATGACAATTCTGCACAAACTTTCAACAATCATGGTCCATAGTCATCCAGAAATAACCTGTTCGAAGGATCTTCCTTGCCAAAGTGAGTCCATTCATGTGCGTGCCACAAACTCCAGCATGTATCTGTTCGATAAGCTTCACAACTTCTGCAACATCGACACATTTGAGAAGACCTAAATCTGGAGTCCTCCTATAAAGAACTTCTCCACTCAGAAAGAACTTGAGGGCCACACGGCTTATCGACTTTTTCTTGTTGGATGTGGCATCTTCAGGATAATCCCTGGTCTCTAAGTACTTCTTTATATGAAAATACCATGGCAAACCATCTAGTTCTGCTTCGACATGTGAACAATGGACTGGATGTTCTTTCAGCTCTATATCCAGAGGATCAATATAATCAGTATCCGGATTCTTAATCATTCAGGAGATGGTGGCAAGAGCATCAACTAACTCATTCTGTGTTATGGGAGTGTGTCCGAAATCAATCTTTCAGAATCTCTTGCACAACCTCTTTATAAATTGCACATACGATGTGATCTTCGGGTTCTTCATGGCCCATTCTCCTTGAACCTGATGAATTAATAAATCTGAATCTCCAATAACCAACAGCTTATGGACAATCATGTCAATGGACATCTTCAAACCGAGGATACAATCTTCATATTCATCTTTGTTGTTTATGCAATTAAATCAGAACTTAGTTGCCACGGGATAGTGCTGACCGGATTCTGACACTAAGACCGCTCCGATACCTTTTCCTTAGTGATTTTCCGCTCCATCAAAGAATAATATCCAGCCAGGATATACTTCAGAAATATTTTCACCCACAAACGATACTTCTTCATCATGAAAATAAGTCTTAAGCGGTTCATACTGCTCATTGATATGATTTTTTGCGAGATGATCAGCCAAGGCCTGTGCTTTTATTGCCTTTTGAGTCACATACACAATATCAAATTTACTCAAAAGCATCTGCCATTTGGCCAACTTTCTGGTCGGCATCACTTTCTAGAAAATGAACTTCAATAGGTCCATCTTGGAAATGAGATATGTAGTATAAGAAGACAAGTAATATCTCAACTTCTGAGCAATCCAAGTCAAAGCACAAAAAGTTCTCTCCAAAAGAGTATAACAAGACTCATATGGAGTGAACTTCTTGCTTATATAATAAATGGCTCACTACTTCTTCCCTGTTTCGTCATGCTGCCCAAGCACGCATCCAAATGCATTATCTGAGACAAACAAATACAGCAACAATGGACTCCCTTTTTTGATGAGGAACCAGTACTGGTGGATTGGACAAATAGTTCTTGATAGTATCAAAAGTAGTCTAACACTCTTCAGTCCACTTTGTCAAAGCGTCTTTCTTCAATAGGTCGAAGCTAGGCTCACACACCACAATTGATTGGGCTATGAATTGACTAATGTAGTTCAACCTCCCTAAGAAAACCATCACCTCTTCTTAGTTTTCGGAGGAAGTAACTCTTGAATTGCCTTAATCTTGGAAGGGTCAAGCTCAATACCTTTTCTGCTGACTATAAATCCCAACAACTTGCTGGCCGGCACCCTAAAATCACATTTAGCGGGATTTAATTTCAAATTATAATGGTGCAGACGATCAAAGAACTTTTTTAAATGCGTCAAGTGGAACTATCGCGGGATTTGATTATGATGTCATACACGTACTCCTCAATCTCCTAATGAATCATGTCATGAAATATGGTCGTCATAGCCCTCATATAAGTAGCATTAGCATTTTTGAACCGAATAGTATTACCCTGTAATGCGTAGTAAAAGCTGACTTTTCGGTGTCTTCTTCGTCCATCAGGATCTGATGATAACCTGCGTAACAATCTACAGATGACTGCATTTTATGTCTAGCACAATTATCAATCAGAATGTGGATATTCGGTAACAGAAAATTATCCTTTGGGATGGCTTTGTTGAGATCTCTATAATCGACACAAAGTCTGATCTTCCTATCTTTTTTGGCGACCGAAACAACATTGGCCAACCAAGTCGGGTATTGTGTCACTTCCACAAATCGAGACTCGATCTGCTTGGTGATCTCTTCTTTGAACTTTAAACTCAACTCATGCTTGAATTTCCGAGCCTTCTATTTCACTGGACTGAACCCCGGATTGATAGGCAACTTGTGGGATACCACATTGTTACTCAGTCCTAGCATGTCGCTGACCTCCCAAACTAACACATCAATGTATTCAGCAAGCAAATGAATTGGATCCTTTCTTTGAGTATTATTCAAGTGGACACTGATTTTAACCTCTTTAGCAAACTCTTGGTCTCCCAGATTCACGATTTCAATTTCTTCCTAATTCGGCTTATGCTGATTTTCAAACTGTAGAAATTCTTTAGCAACATTTTTCGGTACATCATTTTCCTCTTCGTATTCTTTACCTTTGTCATCACCTATCTCAATTTGTTCATTCAGCTCGTGACATGACATGACATTGGCAGGTTTAAAATTGATATTACTTAAACCATAAACAGACAAAGTTAGGAAAATAAATTATAGCAAATATTTAAATAGGTATGTTTTCAATAAAAGAGGCTTCATTAAAAATGCAAAACAATGCAAACTTTAGCCATAGAAAAGTGCCATGTTGCCTTTTTAAACATCATAAGGAAATTATGAAAATTCAAACAATTTAAAGAAAGCAAAATGGTGGGTCTCGAGCCTCTTTCGGACCACCACCAAATTCAAAATATGCATAAAGAATGTCCTTCTACCAAGATGATCGGGGAATCAAGATTGGCGTGGAAGTCCAATTCTGCAGCTGTTCCCCAGGCTCAGCATCAAGGATACCAGCTAGCTCGACCTCTTCTTTTATGACAGCATCGATCTCTTCAAAAGGGTCGCAGATTCCTTCCCCGAGGCCATCACGATCTGCGTACTCCCGGACTAGAAATGATTGATACAGATGTGCGATCGGCTTAGCAATGCTTGATCAGTGCTCTTCTTCATCTTTATCTCATCATCTATGGGGTTGTATCCCAAAGCATATCTCACTCATTTGACGGGACTGGAATAGGCTCAATAATCCCTTGGGAATTCCTTCCCAATTTGAAACCTGGTTCAAACCCATTCTGCAGCATCACAGTGGCGATAATCTTGTACATGACATGCATAGGAGGTTGTGGGGCCAACTCCTCACCAGTGGCATTTACCAGCTCCACCGTAGAGAAATTGGTACCTCGCGGGACTTCATCAATAATAGGCGTCTGCCTACTGGAGTGACTCCCTTCGATGTGGATAGCCAATTCTTCGTCCTTCCAAATGAGCTTCATCATCTGGAAAAAGAGTAGAAGGCACAGCTCAATCCATATGGATGAAAGGCCTTCCCAACAGAAGGTTATAGCTGGTGTCAATGTCCAAAAGTTGAAACTGTGCACTGAATTCTGCTGGACCCATTTGAATGACTAGATTCACCGCTCCTAACATATCTCTTTGTACTCTGTCGAAGGATCTTACATTAACTTGGTTTTGTTCCAGCTTACCCAAGTCAAACCTTAACTACCTCTGAGCCGACAGCGGGCAAATGTTGAGACCAAATCCATCATCCACCAAGAAATGATTTATGACCCTCTCGCGGCATATTACAGCGATATGCAATGCCTTGTTGTGTGACCTCCCTTGAAAGGGCAACTCCTCATCACAAAATCTAATCTGATGCCCTTGGATAACTTGATTGATCATACCCTCTACATTATCGATGCTTGTGCCCACGAGCACATATGTATCATCCAGAGCCTTCATCAAGGCATGTCTATGCAATTGGGAGCTCATCAGCAATGCCCACACAAAAATATGGGCTGGGGTTTTTTCTTGATGCGTAACGATCGAATAGTCATTTGGCTGCATCTTTCTCCAGAATTCCTCTGCTTTGCCCTCACTTATCGGACTTTTCCTTTGACCCTTCTTTTGTCCTCCTGAATCCAACTCTTCAGGAGTATAACACCTCCCAGATTGGGTCATACCCAGAGTCGCAGTTGTTTCAATCACGAAATTCGGCCTAGAAGGAGCTTCGAATGGCACCAAGGCAACAACCTTTGCGAGTGTCAGTATCACAAACTCCTTTTTCTCTTTAGCGTTCAGCGAGGCCACAACCCTTTCTAACTCATCATGGACAATCGGAGTTATCACTTTGGTCATGTGCTAGTCATTATCCGTCTCTATCATATTGACGCCTCCATGGTTCGGCAAAGGATTGGTGTTGATATTGGGCACGAATACTTGAAGAGAAACCACCTCTTGATCGATCAGATCTTGAATCTTGTTCTTGAGGTTGATGCATTCCTCGGTATTATGTCCAACGCTGTTGGAGTGATACGCACACCTTTGATCGGGTCTGTAGAATTTTGAACTAGTATCCACCGGCTTAGGCCCCACCAGGTGAATGTATCCAGCCGTAGCCAGTCACTCATACAGCTTTGTTCGGCTTTAAGCGAACGCGGTAAAGTTTCTTGGGGGCTTCTTCTCAAATCTGGATCGAGGGGGATCATAGCTATCTTGTTGGAGAGGAGGCATCTGTTGATAATTTTTGGTATTTGGACGAGGAGTTTGGCTTGTTGGATATGGATTGGTTTGGTAATTTTGTGATGGAGCTAGGTAATTCTTGGGGCATTTTGGTATACTGGTGCTTGGGCTTAATATACAGGTGGGGATGCTTTGTAGTTTGACTGCACATTGGCACAGTTAGGAGCAACATTTTTGTAGATAGGGGATGGGATTTGGTAATGTGGAGGATAATTTTGGTAAATGGGAGATGAATTTTGGTAATTCGGAGGAGGGGAATTTGGGTATGAGGAGGTAGCATTTGTATAACCAGCTTGCGTTTAGCAAGCCTGGTAGGAGTTCTGGGAAGATCGAGGATGACCTTGGTAGATTGACGGTCTTTTGTGGGTCTTCCTCCCCTCAGAAGAGACAGCCAAAACATCGTCTCTCTTCTTCTTCAACGAACTCGATGATCCAGGCGATGCAGCAACATGGGCTATCTTTCCAGTTATCAAACCATCTTTGATAGTCTCACCAATCTTGACTATCTCACCAAATTTTGCTCCAACGAGCAACATGATTCTATGTATTCGGGCTGTTGCACCCGCACGAACACTTCTACTATTTCTTTTTCGGACATCGAAGGCCAAACTCTAGCTACTTCTTTTCTCCACATGTATGCATACTCTCTGTAGCTTTCAGTGGACTTTTGCTTCATTCTTTCCAAGGAGTAGCGATCGGGAACAATTTCCATGTTATAAGAAAATCGATCGATAAACTCCTTGGCCAGGGCATTCCAATTGGTCCATGTCTAGTCTCATGGGAAATGAACCATTCTAAGCCTCCCCACATAGACTGCGGCTAAAGAACCACATTAGTAAAACTTCATCTTTACCAACCCCGACAAGCTGGTCACAGTAGGCTCTCAGATGGGCCATAGGATTCCCTACTCTTTTGAAAGTATCAAATTTTGGGATCTTGAACCCTTCTATGAGGTCTAGATTTAGATGAATACACAAATCCTCATATTTCAAACCAGCGAAGTCGGGGATGCATTGGAACTCCTTCACTGCTTTCCTGATCTCATCCTTTATATCCACCTTTGCCTCTTCCTTTTCCCTCCATTCTCTTTCCTGCTCCTAGTAATGGTCTAAATTAGAACCGTGCACATCGTGCTCAATTGGGATGGGGATCTGGAAAGTTGTTCATTTAGGTAGGGGTGGAGTTACGGAAGGACTTTGGACATTTTGGGTAGTTTGGTAGTTTTGCGGATAGGTTTGGGGATTAGTGTTTTTGTTTTGGTGGTGGTGAGGAGTTTGGGGGTGGAATGCGTTTTGGTTTTTTCTTTGATTCTTGTTTTGTAGTGGCGGAGCGGTTTGATGGTGGGTATTTCGGTGATGAGGTGATATTTGGTAATGGTTTTTTTGAGGAGGTGATGGAGTTTGGTAGGATGCGGAGACATACTAAGGATTTTGGGTGGTTAAATAGATGGCGGAGGGATTTTGAGCAGGAGTAGACGGCGGATTCTGAGGTGGATCCATGTTTGAAGAGTGGAAGTAGAGAGGAGGTCTCCCATCAGCAATGCTAGCAGCAAAACCAAGTGGAGGCAGATCCTTTCTCCTTTGCATTTCCACTCTCATTTCTGTGATTTGTTGCATTAATTGCATAATCAGTTCATTCTGATCCTCTATGGTGGGTTAAGCCACCACAACATCAGTAAGACTGATCTCTTCGTTGTTGTCTCCCATTATCGCTTTTCCCTTATCTAAATTTTGGTCGGGGAAGGAATCTGCAGGACCTTTGGATCTAGTGAAGTATGGATGATCTGCCAGTTTAAATCGACAAAGAACAGGTTCAAAGTACCTGAGGAGTAAAACAACTCAAATGCAGATTGTTAGTTTAAGTTCTGAATACAAAATGCAGGATATCACATAGAGAGCAGATAAACACACAAAGTTGCTTTCTTTGAGGACATCTTAACCCACGAGTAAAGGGAAACTATCTTTTGAACAAGTAGGATTTTGCTTGTTTTAGTTTGACACTATCTCAGAAAGGTTAGATCACGTTGAGCTAAGGTCTTCTTGCAGCTAGTATTTGGCATTTGTTGATCTGGTCTTCGTATCTTCTTATAACATGAAGGGGGAGAATGAAAATTTTGAAAGATAGGGGTCGGACCTTGGAATGCTCCCTACATATCTCACAAGGAGAATTCAGGCCCTACGTAGTTCGGACACAAAGGAAATACTTGTTTTTTGTTCATTTATTTATTATGATTACAAGAAAGTTGAAAAATAACAATAAAGCTTTTCAAAAGATAAAGGAGGGCCCCATCTCGACCATTTTCTTCTTGATGTAGAATTAGCCACGGGGAACAAACTCAACTCGGATCTTTTCCGAATTGACAAGGGTTTCTACGTTGTAGCGAAAACTGAGGCACCTTGAGAGGCTATGATCTGTAGCATTATGATAAGCGGACGGTTTCAAGATTTCTATCCCAATGGTATCGAGACCTCTGTCATCCTCGTGGATAGAGGCTAAGACTCCATTTTTAACCAAATCAATGTAGATTTGCAGCAATGATTTTCTGAACTGTGTGAAATAATGAAAAATAAACCGGGTATGCTCAATTGTTTTCAACTGGTCATATGTGAGAACGGTATTATCACCCCATATGTGCGGAATGTTCCCAATGTCGATCTGGCGGCAGATTCTGACCTTAAGCTGCACACATTCTTCTATAGTGTTCCCTCACTGGTTTGGGAGGACGGCACAGACCTTCGAAGAGTTTTCATACCCAAAGACTGAAGTTACTCACTCATGAGGTTTCCACTGAAGATGTTTGTATAAAAGAGCAAACGGCATAACTTCCGCTCTTATGCTATGTTCGACTCGTAAGCCGGGAGGGTGACCTGCTTGTCTTCTCCTCTCAGACGGGCCAGAAATGGAGGCTTGTAGACGATTTCCTCGTCAATGTCTTCCGCAGTTCCTCCAGGGTGAGTGTCATCGGGACCACCACTAGCTTCTTGCTCACGGATAGAGTATTTCCCACACATCCTCTGAAGTTTGGCGATCATGTCATGGTGGAACGCTTTGTTCTTCTTCCTCATCTTGGTAATTCTTTCACTCATGGTAGTGAATTCCGCCATCTCCACGTCAATTCTTCATTAAGTACCGCATTTCTGGCCAACATATTTGTGGTTTCTGATACTATCTCTACTTCCCTTGCTTCCCTTTCCTGAATCCTTAGCCAGAGCATTTCCAACTTCTTGATTAAGTCCTCTCTCCACCTCAATGTCTTTCTTCTTCTTCATTTTTGACATCAAATCCTTATCCAGCGCCGCAGTCGTGGCTTTGTAGACCGATGCAGCAATTTCGACTTTGAGTCCTTCTTCTCTGACTTCTTGAATTTCCTGTGTGATTTGTCCTATGTTTCTTCCAGTAAGTTCCCTCTTGATACTCTTACCCTGTCCCATAGTTGTGATTCTACCTTTCCTGAGACAATAGAATACTGTTTTAGGATTTGGGGTATGAAATGTGTTTTTGGAGTGAGAAACTTAAGACTCGGAAAATTTTGGTTGGACGTTTTGTAATAGTGACTTGTGTATATTTTTAGAAATTTCTGACAGGAGTGTCTTAGCAATGCCCTCATTCAAAACAACATATCACATAAACTGTTAAAAACACATGTATCACGTCCTAATCATGCATGTGGCCCTTTTGTGCCAAGAGCCTAGCGATCTGAAGGTTGTATTGCGCCATTTAAAACAGATTTTTGCATCCCTCAAAATAAGCTTCACAAATTATCATAGCATTCTTTACAGAGTTTTAATCGAAATGGGGTACATTTAACGGGAAGGGGAATATGTAGCAAATACAAATAGAAAACAATCCCAAGCAGGGGAATTAGAAGGTTGACGGTCCTGCTCCTCCTCTTACTTTTTCTACCTCCTCGTGGATGATGTACTTGCTCGTCACCACGTACGGCTCGGCAAACACAACTTGGAAGATGGTGACACGGTCCGGAGAGTTTTTATCTTCTCATCCAGGGTTGTATATAGACGCATCAAACAGGCCCTCGCATCGGATAATTCTTTTGACATCATAGCTAAGGCCCTTTGACTTTTGAATTCTCTGGATTGGTACTCTTGCTCCCTTCATTGAAATTTGAGTTCCCTTCGGTCCCATTCCTACTGAAAATGATATGCGTGGATCTGGAGCCTCATCTGTACGTCTTCGATTTCTCAACCCACGTGTGGTGTCGGGTTCACTACACTATGCAAATCATCCTTCAACCATGTTTTGTATTCATCAACGTACGCAGATTTGCATCTGTTTTCAGCCATATTTCCTTTCATATTGACGCGTCCGGCCCATTCTTGGAGGATGATTTTGGCGAAAGGTATTTTAGTACACGCGTTGTAATTAATGATGAAGATACTACTATCCCCTTGGACAGGGGTGGTTTGTCTTCTACCGAATTGCCGCATCACCCTAGCTGGGTTGTAGGGTCGTATTCGTCTTATGCTGGGAAGGACCAGAAAGGGACGTTTAGCCCCTCGCGCCGCTATCTTCTGTAACATAATGTTCTGAAGCATCCATTGTATGTCTCCTTCTCTTACGTCATAAAATACTCTTGCCCATGCACCGCTTTTGTGGTCTTGATCCGGAACCTGCGGACGCTTAAATAAAACTCGTAATTGTCAAGGAGACTCGTCTGGCTCGGTTTGGACAACTCTTGTGGCTGAGCGCCAGCTTTTTTACACAGATGTTCGGTCATCCACCACTGAAGTAAAATGTTTCAACCTTGGAAAAATTGGAACCCATTCTTATACAAACTCAGAGATCGATAGATATCGGCCAAAATGATTGGCGACAAACTGTAGTGCTTCTTTTCTTCTTCTTCATTACCAATCATTCTGAAGATGGCATCTACTACCATCACAACCAGGGTATCGATCTCTTTTCCTTCATCTTGAGGAATACGATTGTTCCTAAAAGGCATGCGGAGAACGCAATAGTCTGAGTTTGTCTCCAAGTATTGTGGTCATGAAACTCTTTTGGAAATAATCGGAAATAGTTGTCGTGCCCCCATATTTTAAAAAATCTCATTAATGGTATGTTTTGAGCATCCAACCAGTTTACATTCACTAACAGTAACATGTCTTTCAGTTTCTCCTTAGTCGGCCTATCCGGCAAGAGGATGTGATGATCCATATATTTTTCCTCTTGCCACATGTTCCGATGGAGTCCAAACAATACTTTATAACCTACATTGTTGGGGTTATTTTGACGTCTTCGAATCGGATAACCATCCTTTTATCATCCCAGAACCGAGTAATTACCTCGATAAACATGGGCCAAACCTTGAAGTCCATTATCGAAGGCAGGTGGCCCAAGTGAATCAAGATTTCTCTCTTTTGACAATCTTTGAGATTGTTCCACCACACACAAAGAATGTCTGGTGTCTCGGTGACCATCTTGAAACTGAGAAATTGACTTGACATCTACCAAAACATACAACTAGTTAGTTGTCACCCCACCCACCCACC
>NC_028645.1:34273924-34290615 GCF_001406875.1 Solanum pennellii | reverse complement strand
GTTGTCACCCCACCCACCCACCCCCCAAGATACAACAATCCATTAAACACGCAAAAATCCTTCAAATAGAACATAAATATGATCTTCCTATCGAGTCGTGGTCTCTTTGGACTCATGGCGGTTTTTCTAATGGACCCAACACTCCTTGGGTTGTGGGTCGTCTTAATCTAATGCGCTACTTTCGGGATTTGGTTTCGCTCTATTATAGTTTGACTAGGAGTGTATTTTATTTATAGTGGAAAGGGTGACCCAAGCGGACTACTTGGGCTGGGACAGTTAACGACCGTTGACTATCAAGTAGCCTACTACATTCGTCAGGGTGCCCCAAGAAAGATTTGGTTAACGAACGACTGCGAGCCCGCATAATCGTCCTTTAAGTGATAAATAGACCATTGTCGTATGACGGAGTAATGTGATGCCATGAAATGCAACAGTTTAATAAATGCGAAAAAGAAACAAATATATAGTTATCACATAGTCAAACAAGTTTGTTTTAGGGTTAGAATCCTCAAATTTCCCAGCAGATTTTCCATATCTGTTTTATAGATTTTCAGAAAATAATATTTTTTATAAGTTTTTTTCGACTTTATAAAGTCGCCACTTAATTTTTGAGAAAAATCAAGAAAACTATTCTTTCAATTTGACTAAAACAAAAAATCAAATATCAAAGATTTTTTAAAGGGTTTGGGGATTCTTATTAATGTCATAGGAAGGTTTGAAAGCACCTAAGATGTATGGTTATTTGCGGTTATCCGACAACTAATTTGCTTGGCTAAAACTCAACTTTGTTTAGAAAAAAAATCTATTTAGAGTTTGTTTGAAAGTGAATGATTATTTCTCTATCTAAAAGATTTGCCAAATTTAATTTTTAGTTCATTTCTTAGCTCGATTAACTAGGAGATTAAAATGATACGACGTCTCGCGGGGGTTTGGATTCTTTAACCCTAAGACTAGCGACAATTAAATAACAAGTAATTAAGAAAATAATAAGAGAGAGAGAGAGAGAGAGATTGGGCCCAAACTAGGGTTCTGTCTGCCTGGACCGGTTTTGGACCATTTTGATAGTGGGCCTTAGGACAACTTGACTTGTACCTGTCCTAAACTAAACATAAAAATAATAATATATGAAAAGGCTTAAGCCCAAAATAACAAAATACAATCAAAATTTAAAAAAAATGAAAAAAAAACCCCAACTTCTCCGATCTTGTTCGAATTCTTTCAACTCCGAATCTGTACGCCTTTTCCGGTTGGCTGATTCGATGAAGTGACTTGAGCCTTAACGGAACTCTCGAAATGCAAAGGTGAGAATAAGAGTTCATAGAGAACTCACGCAGAATTCACATGCGAAACAAGAAAAAAATAAGAAATTAGATTACTATACAATAATTAAATGAAACACCAATAAACAGTAAATTAATCCAAAAGTTTTTTTTATAATGGAAAATGGAATCAGTAAATGAAGGAATACAGATTGTTTCACAGAAGGCGTAGACAAATTCAATAACTTCTTTAAGATGGTGTAAGATTTTATGATTAAATTTCAAACAATTTTATTCAACCTTAATAAATTTATCTAGAATAGAGGCGATAAAACCTTGAATCACTGCAAAACAACACTCAACACGCCAAGATTTTAAAAAGGGATAAACCATAACTTGATTATTTCCGATATCGCAAACCAACCACACAAACTACCACTAAAATTCAAAAGCTCAAAGGATCATACATCATCGAGAATATAGTAGGAGGGAGTAACTAATGACAAAAGTTGTAAGAGATGAAAGAACAAACATGCTTAAAATACATTGCTAATTTCAGAAAAATGAGATCTATATGCATGATATTATGAAGCGTAACTGGTCATGGGCATTAAATCTTTATAAGTCAATCTTTATTGGCTAGGCCACTTATTTCATCATTTTCATATTATGAAGATTAAGGGGCATTGATTATCCATTATGTTTTACTCCCCTTTATTGGCATAATATAAGAAGTCATTATAAGCCAATTTTGATTTGGCTATGCCCATGATTTGATCATTTACATAATGTGAAGATATTGGAGCATATATCTTGATTTGTCCACAAGCCAATAACTTGTTAAAACTTCATTCTTATCAACCACAGATGATTTGACATACTTAAGCTCTTGCTTTCTTAGCTCACTTTGAACTTACATTTCTTCTTCTTTCTTTCTTACTTTCTTAAAGAAATCTTTAGCATTAAGATCATTTGAGCTAACATGAAATACAGTGTCCGCCCCACACCAAAAAGTGTTCGTTCACCGATCAAAGTAAACCTAGATCATGTGAGCTAAATACGAAATCCAGTGTATGCCCCACACAAAAAAGGGGTGGTTCACCAGCTAAAGTGAAACCAAGTCCAGTGTCTTCCCTACACCGAAAAGAGGTGGTTCACGGCTAAAGTGAGCCGAATACCTTCTTTGAGCAATAACCGACATAGATCATGTGAGCTAAACATGAAATCCAATGTCTGCCCCACACCGAAAAGGGGTGGTTTCACTAGCCAAAGTGAAACCGCATCATACATTGCTCTCTTAGGTAGAATCCGCTGGCTAGTTCCTATGCTGGCAACATAGTTCAAAGACTAGGAGATTCTAGGAGACTCTTATCCACCTTGGTGGAGCCTCATATCATGAGGCTTACATGTGATGGAACAAGCTCATTGCTAGTCTATCGATGCTTTGCTCAACTTCTTCTTTTTTCTTTATAACTTTTAGAGTTGACTCAAACATTATGGAAGCTTACGTCTAGTTATGAGATTTACTTAAATCTTTGGATAACCGGTCATCCCTTTCTTTACTTGATGAAATGTGAATTTAACCTAACATTATTATCTCGGTGTTAATGAGACTTGTCTCAACATTATTAACACCCTCTTATGTGAGTATCTTTAACATAATTGTCTAGGCGGTGAATGAGACTTGTCTCACTTCTTTTAACAGCTCATTCTGGTCACTTTCATAATTCTTAAACTTTTAGTTATGTCGTCATTACTTACCTTATCTTGTTCATTCACTTTTGGTAGCTTTATACCACTCTTTGTGAACGTTATAAACTTTGTTCATTTTACTTACTTATGTTCATAGTTTATTTGGAAAGGGTATGTTGGGACTTGTCCCAATGATTGGCATATGCTTGGTTATGAATTCAAAGTTACATTGGTCATGCTTAATTTGGTTTAATTTTGTCATTAGCCAATTCTATATCACATTTTAGAAATAACATAGTAAACCAATTCTATTCAACTTTTTGGATAATATATTGCTAGCCAATTTGTTGGCGTAAATCAAACTATGATACTATCACTAGCCAAGTTAACTTCATGAATGTACTGTAGTGATTTCATCATTCTAAGCAAGTTGACATTTAACAGTGAACTAAACTTCATGAAAAATTCATAACAACTTCATCTTCTCGAACACAATTAGGCATTACAACATTCTTTAACTCATGTACCTAATACCCTAATCATACTAATCAAATATATAGTCCTCATTAGACATTAACAGATCAAGAACCCTACACATAATTATAAATTAGTACCACATACCAACAACATGTTCGAGATTACATCTAGATACTATTAGGATCAAAAACAAAGATAACTAGAGAGGTGGACGTTCAACAATGTCATTGGGAACAACCCTAGTTTCGATATTCTTGAATTCATGAGATGCTTGAAAAGCCTCTTGGAGAAATGAATCCAAGAGAGAAAACCCATACCTTATGTATAACTGAATCTACGAAGATCACCTTGCACGAAAACCTTGAAGAATACCTTGGAATCGCCTAAGAGAATTTTTGTCTTTCTACATTTTGCTTACTGCTTTTCTCACATTTGTCTTCAGTTTTAGTCGTGAGTTTCTAGGTCTTGGGAACTGATATTGACTATTTAAAAGTAGGCTAATTAAATTAATTAAATAAATGAATTAGCTAATTACCAAAATGCCCCTTCTAAATTGACTAGAATTATAAAAACACTTGACTTAACTGAAATCTAGAAATTGCTTAGTGGTTTCGGTTTTGACCAATTAAATTAATTAATTAAGTTGATAATTAATTATTTGGGTAACTAGTGTAATTACTAAAGTACCCCTAAGTTGTTAAGACCATAACCAAACCTTTGGACCATCCTAGGTTAGGTACTAGGATGTTTCTTAGTTAGTTACTTTTCTAGTGTAAGATTTTCGGTTTGACTATTTAAATTAATTAATAATGTTGTTAATTTAGTTAATTTAATTAATTTAGTGACCTAGGGTAATTAATAAAGTACCCCTAAGTCGTTAGGACCATAACTAACCCTTTGGTCCATCCTAGGTTAGGTACTAGGATGTTTCTTAGTTAGTTCCTTGTCTTAAAGTCACCCGATTAGGTCATAGTTTGTCGGGTCCCTCTGTTAGTTATTTTTGGTTTGTCCTGGGCTATTTAGTTAGGTAGGTCAATTAGTTAGAGCCTAGGACTGGTTAGGGAGCTTGGCCCCACGTGGGCTGACCCGAATGTGCGCCTTGTCCCCAACCACCCTAACAGAATCGGTTAGCTTGTCCCTTAGCCGATTGCATATGTGTTTGCACATGTGTTGTGTGTAATTTCCTAACTAACTATTATGGAAGGTTCATTTGGAATGTTTTCTTATTGTCCCAAGGATACCCACTATGTCTTTGTGCACTGCTTAATCTACATGATCATTTTATGTGATCATGTGCTATGGTACTAGGCTTGACACTTGGATGCCTAGTACATATTGTATGAAGGTTGGCATATTAATTTTATCTTAGAGTCTTCATTGCAGGTACAATTCTCAAACAAGCTTGGATTAAATTTTAAATACATGGGTTTACGTAGACATTGGCTAATACCCTTAAACCAATATTCTCTAATATGCCTAATATTACTCAATATTGGGCATTGAGATGCCTATGTACCCCAATGCCTATTCTTCAAACCTAATAGACTCTTCACTAGTCGTGTACATTTTTCTGGAATGTGACAATTACTAAATTGATGCTCACAGAGGGGAATTACAACCTACTTGGACTATTTGGGTACGTTAAACCCTAGTCCAACTCGGTATTATGCTAATCCAATTAATTAAGTGATTAAGACATTATGATTGAATTTTTTCAAATACTGGATAACTCAAAATTGAACATGCAAATTGAGGATTCAATAATAAATCTGATAATGATGCACTAATAACTGAGGCATGTATAACTGAAATATCTGACCTAGAATTTGTAATTCAATAACTATAAAAATACATAGCTAGGGTTCTGGAATTCATTCATTTATCTGAACATTAATGTACTAATCTGATTTGGTTCATTCTATTAGCTAAAAACCCAATAATTATAACATTCAAGAAACCTTGATTCTAGTCATTATTGGAATGAAGAAACTGATTGAAAACTAGGGATCTAATGGGTGGAGAACCCACTAGTGAAATCCCACATACCTGGTGATGAAATCCATGCAGAATCTTTAGATTTTGGGGCTGAAACTGGTGGAACCTTGCTACGTCTTGAACTAAGGTTCTTGACCTTTTTCTCCTCTCTTGCTTCTAATTTTCTAAGTTTTGATTTATGATTATGACTTAAGTAAGTTCTTGTTATGTTTCTAGGCTTAAAATGACTAAAATATCATGATTTAGGGCTTAAATGACGTATCTTAGGGTTTGAATGAATTAGGAAAAGACCAAAAGACCCCTGAACTAATTATTGTCGTACCAATCGATGATCTAGACTGACGATCCATCGTTTGGGTCCGCTCAACAGGCATTTACTAAAAATGGGCAAAACATTTTACTCGGAGGTCGGTGTTTAGCAAACTCGGTGGCTAGGAAAGAAAATTCAAGTATCTATCATTTCATAGGTCAAGGATCTTCTAATTCATTTTTCGCTAAAAGGTATGACTATTTGAATTTGACCCTATCAGCAATTTTCCCCTAATAAACTGCTAAACATCACCTACCATTCGACCTACGGACCGTAGATCGAACGACGGTCTGTACCGATCATCTGTAGTACATGTTAGATAACTCAAGCCTCCATAAACCATGTAGTCATCATTCGTAGTAAAGGATCATACTTTTTAGATGACTCCTTAAGATGCTTTTATCATAAGCTTGTGGATCCACTAAGTTAAGCGTTCTATGTGACGACAAAGTATAGGACAATTCAAGCAACGTGGAAAAGACGTTGTATCACTACTTAGGATTATAGTGGTGTTTTCGGTTAGAAAAACTCCCACAAAAATAATATTACTATATTATATGAGTAAAGTTGAGTTTGTAATTGTATTTTCTTTAAAAAACTATGTTGTTTCCACCTTTTTAAAAGATTTCATTATATGGCATGTGTATTATTGCTTTATATTGAGTTGAGTATCCAGAATGAGTACCCAGAGTTGAGTATCATATCCTTGAGGTTATAATCTAATCTTTTAGTTGAGTATCTTGAGTTGAGCTGCGTTTCATTGTCTCAATTACCTTATTGATGAGTTTCACTATGTTGAGAACCTTGTTGTTTATTTGAGTATCTTATCCTTGAGTATTTCTGAGTTAAATCTCTTATCACTGAGTCGAACTATGTTCCTTATTCTTGAGTTGAGTTTAGCATGAGTGAGTTGAGAAGAGGTAAGCATATATGTTTCCTTTTTATCAAGTTCAAGCCTATGTTTTATGCTTTAGATTTCCCCTAATATGCTCGTATATTTTACATATGAGCCATTTGGCCTGCATCTTTTCATGATGCAGATCCAAGTAATCACGATCATCAACAGGAGCTTCTTCATACCACATGGAGTTCGAGTTAGCTATGGTGAACCTCCTTGATTCTGAAGGATTTCATTTACTTTTCTATTTAGTGAAGATGTCGTGGGCATTGTCCCAACTTCCATCACTGTTATTTAGAGATCTCATAGATAGTAAACATAGTTCAGCAGTTTGTATAATTTTTTTGTTGAAATGTTTTGAAGACTTCAGTAGCCTATTTTATGGCGAGGTGAATATATTATTTTTACTCAGTGTTAATATTTTAAGTTAAAACTTTGTAATTGAGTTATTGATTTTATTCTATTTTATGTTTGGTATGCTTAAGATAGTCTTCCGTTTGTAGTCAGCCAGGATGAGGGTTCACTTGGGGAACAACAATGGTTCTCGAGTTTCGTCTACGTTCAGTGTGTCATCTGGATCGTGGCAATCAAATTTCCCCAAAGTCTTGGGAAGATCAACCACAAAATCCATAGCTATCATTTCCCACATCCATTCAAGAATTGGTATCATTCAAAGTACCCCCGTAGGCCTTCGATGTTCATACTTCACTTGTTGGCAATTATGACACGTTGCCACAATTTCTCAATGTCTTGTCTCATTCTCGACCACCAATAAAATCATTTCAGATCTCGATGCATCTTGGCCACACCCCGATGAATAGGATAGTGCGAGCTATGATCCTCCACCAACAACATTGGAATCAAATCATCAACTCTTGGAACATATATTCTACCCTTATAGTTGAGCACACCATTAGAATCTAGAGTGGTTCCTTTAGACTTACCGATTTCAATATTTGTTCTAAGATCATCAAAATGTCCATCTTAAAATTGTTTGGCATTGATTCCTCTATGAACATAGACTTAGCTTCTACACTACTTAACAACACGCCTCTTTCAGAATTGCCCAACTGCACAAACTTAGACTCTAAAGTCTGAATTTCCTTGGCTAAATGTCGCTTGCCTCTACTCAAGTGAGCTAAACTACCCATACTTTCGCTTTTAGACTCAAAACGTTTGCCACAACATTTGCTTTTCTCGAATGGTATTGAATAGTCACATCATAATTCTTGGGTAATTCCATCCATGTTCGTTGTTTAAAATTAAAATACTTTTGGGTTAGTACATGCTGCAAATTACGATGATCAGTATATACCTTGCACTTAAATCCATACAAATAATGTCGTCAGATCTTAAGAGCAAATACCACCGCTGCTGTCACACCTGAGGAGCACCCCCTAGAAGTAGCATGGCGTACTTAACCTCTCGGAGTTCTTATACAAGCCCATAGTCATCATTCATCGCATTGTCATAGGTAAATTTAGCGGAAATTTTAAAACTTTCGTAGCACATCATATGCTAGAACATCACTTCATTTACAGATAAAATATCATATTTACATGGTTAGACTCTAAGTCTCTTTGTCATATTAGACTCAACATCATTAGATTACATTAGAGACATGACCCTTACAACATAAATCATAAGTACGATATTAAATTGACTTTACAGTAACTAGACATTAGGACATTCTTGGACTTAAGGATTCCTTTCCTTGAGCTTGAGAAACACATATCAAGCTCCTCATCATTTAACGACATCCTTTAAAAACTTACAATTTATGTAAAAATGTAGAGAAGATGAAGTTAGTATAAGAATGCACTAAGTATGGCAACCATGCAAAAACATGCATTTAAAAGGGACATTTTTCTTGAAATCATGCATTATGTCTTTTTGTGAAAACTTCATAAAACTCTTATACAATAAGCATTATATCATTTATATGCTTAATATAGGCATATTCAAATGTCACACATCATATAAAATCACACATTACATTTAGTTTACATTTAGGACCACTTTACAACAAGCTTTCCCAATTTACAGTAAACTTTCCTATTTCACAGTAAGTTCTCCTTTCCTCTTTACAGTGAAATACATTCTTTTTACAGTGAATCCTTTTCTTCCTAATTCCTTATTTTCCCAAGTAACCCTCTAGTGATACTTGGTGAAATGCATCACCTTAAGGTCACAAGGAAGTCATACAAACAAGCTACATAAGCCAACACATATCATCATAGAAGTATAGTACATCATAACACTTTTAAGTCAAGACCATAAGGACATTATAGTGAACTATAATAACTTTGCACATATACTAATTTCACTTCACCTAGAACATTATAAGACCTTACTCACAATCCCAATTTAAGTCTACTAGTACAATGTACATGTGAAGCCCCATAACATCACATAGTAAACCTATCATGAGACCACAAGCCTTAACATTTCATACATCAACATAACCAACATAGACAACTGCATTCATGTCAAGCAAGCATTCATCATATAGTCATTAAGACCGACATTATGCATATAAGGACAAGACCACATCATATTGACTCATAGTATGCATTTCCTCACTACAGTAGACAATACTACAATGTCATGCATAAAGACATAATCTTCCTAGAAGTTCCTAAAGAACTACTTGTGCAATGCATACGTAAGTTCATTACTCTCACCTATCCTAAGCAACTTCCCTTAGGTCATGCTAGTTAGAGTCCTAGTCATTTACTTCCATTGTCCATTATAGTTTAGGAAAATTATAGCCTTAACCGACACTAAGACCATGGGTGCTAAACATGGAATTTGGTGTTGTAGAGACTTACACCAATGAAATGTGCTCTTACCTAGCCAAGGTATAACATTAACACATGCTAGCATACTAAGTGACATCACTTGCTAGATCTTATGTGGAAAGCATATTTTATGGAACTTGGCAGTACATGAGGAAACCCTCTTTATGTCTAATGAGACATTGTAGTTATCCACTTATGGAAATATCACTCTATGTCATTTGTCTAAGAGACTAACCACCTCGTGAGGACTATGGTGACCTACCTTCCTACAATGGGAAGGGACACCCTCATCTTTAAGTTCACTCGGTACTAAGCTAAGTTCCCTTTTATTGAATGTCTTCATTAAATTATTTTATAAAATATTAGGCTTTAGGAGATTGACTCCTTATATGCTTAGCTCATAGGTTATAAATGAGAGTTCATCAACCTATATCATGTGAGAAACCCTTTCATATGGACATAGCATATGTAAAGCACCATCTAGTTTAGCGTACTCTTGAGATCACCTTTCAAGTGTCCCTCTATTGACTAGATCATTATACACGTGTTTCTGTTATACACGTGAGCAAACCATTCACATAACATATTATAGCCACACATATTCATACTTCATTTTAGTCATGCATAAGTGTACAAGTGTAACTATATGAGCAATCCTTTCATATAAACAAGTTTAGGCACTAGGTACTATCATACTTCATCATACCATATACTTCACATTATAGCATATAAGACATGTTTTTAAAAAACTCATGCATTCATATTCATGTACATAGGAAACAAAACCTAGGAACTATCCTATCAAGGTACACATGTGCAATGCATGGACAAGGTCCCATTCCCTTGCCATACTAGTATACCTATAAAGTCATCCTAGTTAATGATACATCACATATTTTCATATACATAAGCTTTACATGCATAGTAGTAGACATTAGTGCATATGAGAATACCTTTCATTAGACACTATAATCTTATACTATTTGTAGGCATGCATAATGTGTGAGTGTGTGTACATTGGTCAACATGATCACATAATGGCTAACAAAAACACATTGATTAAGACACCCTCTTATGACCACAATGCACAACCAAACATGTATCACACAACACAATTTAGCATAGGAGACAAGCTAACTTCATATTACACTTAAGACTCCTAATCTTAGATCTTCACACATTCACATAGGGGTAAATAGTCAAGGGATTATTAACCATTATGACTTATCAATGCCTGCACCTAAACTTCACCCTAGCAAGTTTTCATTCAATCATAGAAGACATAATCAAAACCTAGGACATGCTACTAGATTAAGAACTAGGCATAAATTTCACATAGAGTAACCATCATGATCAAACCCTCACATATCATCCAGTTTCCTTCAAGGCCATATTCAACACATATATATTGTCAATAAAGTAAACATCGCCACCATAAGTGGACCATACCGTAAAATGCCATACAAGGCTTCATCAATTACCAATACTATAAGAAAGTAGAGAGGAAGAGTCATTCTTACCAATTCATTAACCTTTGATCATCATTGATCAATACACCTTTTTAATCAACAATTCAAATATAGGGAAGTATCTAAATGTAATTTAATCATAAAAGAAACCATGCATAAGCCACTACAATATCATGCTACTAACAAGTACACTACATCAACAATACACTAGAGAGTAAAGAGATATAGATTGCTTACTAGTATTCCTTGATTTGATAATCATGATAAACATTCATAATATGTCAATAATACCAATCTAGGTCAGTAGCTAAATACATAATAACCAAGCCAAAATCATGCTTTACCTACCCTAGAACTTATATCACATCATGTACATAGCATTGTAAATCTATAGGGTAAGAGAATATAAATCAATCCTTACCAACACTCCTTTGTTTTGATCATTAAGAATTCATACCCACAATTCATCAATAACATAAAAGTAAGGCATTAGATACAATTATCCTTACACAAACGAATCCCACATTCATGCATTATAGAGTCAATGTTAGAGTGAATGTCATATATTGACAAAATATAGGAAGTAGAGATCAAGTCTTCAAGCATCAATCCACATTGATCCAATATCACATAATTCATCATCACTTTACAATAGAGGCAGTAGGCATAAGCAATTCAACATGCTAGAATTATAATTCAATCAACATCAATTCAAGATCACAGAGCCCACACATAGACTAAATCGATAGTTTGAAGGGAGCATGGGTTGGTCGTGCCATTGGATTAAAATCCATGTTAAAATCAATACATTATCATCAATTCATCATGAGAAAACCTTTAAAACATTTTCAGAAAGAAACCATGGGTAGATTGAAGAAGAAGAGATTTGATCATTAACTTGCATTGAAAACATTGAAGGAAATCTCTAGATGAAAGATTAACTAGAGATGAAGGATCACCATACCTTAATGTAGAAGAAGACCTCTAAAACTTGGTGAAGAACCCATGGAAATCCAAGCTCCAAGCTGTTTTTGAGCTTCACCTTCAATGGAGGTTCAAGAGAGAGTTTGGTTTGGTAGGGAATTCTAATTTTTGTGAATTGAATTGGGAATGGGGTTGTAACGTTTTTTATCACTTAAATACACCCAAAAATAACCAAATAAAGCAACTAGGGACAGATTAGCACGTGGGATGAATTTCTCATTCACCCCATAATTAAAACAATGTGCATGGAAGTTGTTGCAGCCTGCCTCGATGGTCACAAAAGACGCCAAGTAGGTCTATCGACGGACCATACTGCAGGCCGTCGTTTGGGTCTGAGGCTTGGCAACAGCCTTAAGCCTTCATCAGGCTAAGTTTCCATCTGCGCCTCAATATCGATGGGCCATTGGTGGACTGACGATCCGTCTTTTGGCTTCGTCGATCGACACTGCCAAGGCTGTGTCTCGACAACCTTTAGGTCCTCCTTGAGGGCCTTTTGTGGGGCCCTTGGAGAGTCGTACCCGGATATTTCCAACGTAAATATATACCTTAAAATGTCAAGGACCTTCCACATCATTTTTACCCAAAATAAGCACACGAAACACCTTGAAACATGCTAGGCACACTCAAGACACACATGCACGTCTCAAGGGATAATTTTCGAACGTCTTGGACGTTTGACCTCCAAACTTCATGAAACATAATATACTGACTATAAACATCAATATCACCCATATAACGACCTCATAAGCTCATGACATACAAATATAAGCACGTCTAGGCACATGAGCCACATGGATGACTAATCGTAGAATGTCTTAGTCGTCCTTTGACGTTTGACTTCCAATTCACCTAAATCTTTAGTCACTGCCTCAATACCACATTATAAACAATTTTAGGACCTTAGACCCTTATGAACAACATGTTAGGCTCTAGACACCCTAACTCATTTTGGGGCTTTACAGCTGCCAACTCTAAATCATGAGTGGGATAATTCCTCTCGTACACCTTCAGTTGACGTGAGGCATAAGCTATGACATTCTTATCCTGCATAAAGACAGCAGCCAATCCAGAATATGAAGCATCACAATAAATAGTGAAGTCCTTAACCTTAATCGGTAATGCTTGAATAGGCGCAATGGTTAAAAGAGTATTAAGCCTTTAGAAGCTCTTATCTAATTTTTCAGTCCAATCAAATGGTGCCTATTTTTTTTTCAAATTTGTCAAGTGAATAGAATTGAAGCAAAATTCTTAACAAAATGACGATATAACTAGAAATTCCTAGAAAACTCCTAACTTCTGTCACTGAGCTAGGTCGTACCCAATTCTCAACCGATTCAACCTTTTGGGGATCTACCCACACCCCTTCTTTTGACACCATATGCCCCAAAAATGCAACCGAATTCAACAAAAATTCACACTTGGAAAATTTTGAATATAACATTTGCCTTTCAAAGATACCTAAAACAGTATGAAGATGGTTAGCATGCTCTTCTTCACTTTTTGAATACACCAAAATGTCATCGATAAAGACTATCACAAAAGATTCAAGAAAGGGCTTGAATATTCCATTCATCAAGCTCATGAATGCTGCAGTCGCATCAGTCAACCCAAATGATATAACTATAAATTCAAAGTGCCCCCAACGAGTCCTAAACACCGTCTTGGATATATATTTAGGCCTAATATTTAATTGATGGTACTCGGATCTTAAATCAATCTTAGAGAAGACCGTTGAACCTTGTAATTAGTCAAAAAGATCATCTATTCTAGCCAAGGGGTACCTATTCCGTATAGTGACCTCATTAAATTATTGATAATATATGCACATCCTCATGATACCATCCTTCTTCTTAACAAACAAAACGATATCACCCCATGAGGAAGAACTAGGACGAATAATACCCTTATCAAGAAGCTCTTGGATTTGAGACTTTAGGTCTCTTGATTCCATCGGAGCCATGCGTAATAGAAAGATAGAAATGGGGTGTGTCAGGCTCTAAGTCAATACCAAAATTTATGTCCCTATACGAAGGCATGCCAGGCAAATTATTTAGAAAAACATCACTAAATTCGGACACCACTGAAATGGATCCAATGGATGGAGCTTCAATCTTAACATCCATAACATGAGCCAACTAAGCTAAACAATCTTGCTCTACTAATTTACCAACCTGGATGGAGGATAAAATTTTAAATTGCTTAGGCTTGTACACCCCTTCCCACTCTATTTTCCCTTCTCGGAATTTCTAGAGTCATAGACTTAGCATTACAATTAAAAACAACATAATATGGAGACAACCAAGTCATTCCTCAGATTATGTCAAAGTCAGCCATATCCATAATCACCAAATCGTCCCAAGTCTTAATTTCATGAACAAAATAGGGCAAGCACGATAAATACGGGTGACTCTAACTGACTCTCCAACTGGGGTAGAAACATGTATAACATCATCAATAATATCAAACAACATCTCAAAATCAGAGGTGAATCTCACAAACACATAAGAATATGTGGAGCCCAGATAAAATCATACATTAGCCATTCATTCGTGGAAAAGAATAGTACATGTGATCAATGCATCAGACGTCTCTGCTTCATTCATTCTCCGAAGGCTTAAAACTTAGATCTATCATCCACTAGAGCTACCTCCCTACATGTTTGTGTGTTACCTCAACCTCATTTACAATTTCCTCCACCTCCACGGCCTCTTTGATTTCCTCCTAGTTCTATTTGTGGATAGCCCATATTATGATTACCATTTCCTGCAAGTACAATTTCTTGAGAAAGTTGTTGTATGGACTCAAGAGAATGCGGTTGTGGGCAGTTCCTTATCATGTGTCCAAGTTCCCCACAACTAAATAAAGTGCGGCCTCCAGATCGTGTGATGCCCGCCACGTGCCCAACACTTTGATCAGCTAAAATATTATTAGAAGGAGTTCTCGAATAATTATCGATAGACGCGGGTATGGGGGGACTGAATCTGTTAGGCCGCGAGTATAGGTCGACCTAATACTCTAGCATAGAAGCCCTGGAAATATCCAGAATTATTGGACCTTTTAGCCAATGCCTTAGCTTGACCGTCTTGCTTCCCCCCTCCACTTTATTGACATAATCTGTCACTTCATTAAAACTCCTCCCTGCAGAATTCATATGAACAGATAACAATTGTAGCTCAAAATCCAAACCTCTAATGAACAACCGGATCCTCTCCTATTTTGTGGTAACCGATCTTGTAGCATATCTAGATAAAGTGTTGAACTTGGATCCATAAGCAACCACATACATACTTCCCTGCTCTAGTGACATGAACTCAACCTTCTTGCGATTTCTCAAAGTCCGGGCACATACTTCTCTAAGAGTAAGGCATGAAATTGGGTCTAAGTAAGTGGAGGTAATGTAGAGGATATGCATTCCATGTATGCTCTCCACCATTGCTTGGCCTCACCTTCAAGCTGAAGGACACGAACTCAACCCCATGTTGGTGAAAGATACAACACTTATGCAACCTCTCATAATAATCCAATATGAACTCATAAGCATCATCTGTCTCCAAGCCAAGATATATCGGGGTCTTGAGCATTAAGAATTGGGTTAACATATCATTCTCATCACCAATCATCACAGAACCATACAAAGACGAAAGAAGACATCGTTACCTCCCTTTCTAACTAGCTTGGGCATATTGTTAGCAACAGGGGGATTCACGGGGGCTTGAGTAGTGAAATCATCCCCGGACCAGCCAACCCTTTAAAAAAGGTAATGATCTTTTGATCTAACATCGGATCAATTGGAGGGATTCCTATGTCTTCATCTTACCCTCCTTTCTATTGTTCAATTTGTTTAACATTCTTAACGTCCTCATCCTCTTCTATCACCTCCTCATGTGTCGGAGGGTTCTCATTCACCGGAACATGGTCGTTTCTTATCTCATTCACAACAGGTGCCACTCTCCCACAAACTCTACCCCTAGATCTTCCTCTACCTCTACCTCGACCGCGACCTCTCACTGCAGGTTCCTCAGTTGGAGCATAAGCAAGAGCTACGGGCCTAAACCCTATTATAACTAGTATTAACCATCTGCGGATATAAGAGTCAATGAAGTTAGATACAAATTTAAATCACCAGATACCAATTGGAATCAAATCATAGAACGAAGAAAACAAGAGTAATTAGATATTTCCTGAAGTCATATATTCTCTCAAAGAAAAGTACATGTGTCCCCGTACAATTCCGCGAGACTCTATTAGACTCGTTTTGATCATCGAGATCAACAAACCTAGGCTCTGTACCAACTTTATCATGACCCCGACCATCGTGATTGGCACCCACACTCCAACTCCGTGGAAGAACCAATACTAGAAATAAACTAAAGCAATAAACCTAAAAAAACTAAGCAATTTAAGTTAAGGAAGCTAGTTAAATAACTAAAGACAAGGTTTTATTACTAAATAAATATCTAATAACTAACTAATAATGTGGAACATAAACCAAGAATCTGAAAGTCAATGTACCAAAACTAGAAATACAAACAAAATCTATCTAACTAACTAAAACAAGGTTTAAGTCTGAAAATGGTGGGCGTAGACTAAAGAAAATTCCATGGAAGCCCAAATGATGTGGCTCACCCTTGAACTCGAAGGGATCATCAATCTCCATGGTGAGGTCTGTCAACATTCGCGTTAAGATTCCTTATACTCAACCAAAAATAATAGCAAGTGCAGAATCAGTACACAACCACCATGTATTGGTACGAACACGCGCCTATCCAACTAGTTTAACATAAATAAGCAATTACAACACTTTCA